>NC_089588.1:114548122-114848122 GCF_019320115.1 Miscanthus floridulus | reverse complement strand
CCCACGACCAACGTTCCGAACCGCGTTCGTGTTGCCGAACGCCCCGCGACCAACATTCCGAACCGTGTTCGCGTTGCCGAACGCCCCGCGACCAACGTTCCGAACCGCGTTCGCGTTGCCGAACGCCCCGCGACCAGCGTTCGCGTTGCCGAACACCCCGCGACCACGACTACAAGCATAAGAGTATTCTATAAACTACAATTACAAGTCCAATTCACAAGAATATATACAATCCATCATTAAATATACAAATTCCATACATATTGTTATCAACGTCCTAGAGCTAGCCTTTCAGTCTCACGAAGGTGTTGATACTGAGGATTTGTACCTAACTCAGACTCTCGGTCATGGTAGGCGTCTCTGACGTGTACAATCTGGTCCAATATGAAGTTGCAAAGGTCGCCGACGAGCTCTAAGAGTTGGTCATCCTTGTATGGGTCTCTTTTCATTCCTTTCTCTTCTCTCCACTACAAGAAAACAAGTTTCGGTTTAGTATTTCATACCATTTATGAAGTTTTTATACTACGGGTGAAGAGGTTCAAACTTACCCTTAAGGGGTGTCTCCTGTAGGCACCGGTGTTACCCATTATAGAACATATATAGTATCCACAATGTACACTCCCAGGCTTCTGCTTGGGGCACTGTGTGTTTTGCATATGAAAATGTTAAGTAATGCTTTTGACAGCCATGTAACGGAGTACTGAAGAAGTAAGTTACACTTACCGCACATAGTGTTTTTATAGCCAGCTTTTCCTTCCTTGCTGGATCATGCCTTCCATGATGATTAGTGACATAGAGCCTAAATGCCCTGTTCGAATTATTTTAGCAAATACAACTTGTTAGTATCCAAAAGTGAACGTTACAAGTATGTAACAAACATATAAGCTAACGAGGATTGTCGATATGTATACGTCTTGAGAATCGATATGAAGTCTTTGTATGTCACCGTGTCCTTATCTAATGAATCAAAGACCCATGCCATGCTCCTCCCGACATCGACGGCTATACAAATCTAGTGGTTGCTGCATGGATTTAATCATAGAACTAGATAAGCCCTTTTGCATCGAATAAAATATATCGAACAAAGCTTTAAGTATAGAGTTGAGCTTACTCGAAGTTGTATGGTAGCCATATAGTAGAGTGGTGTTGGAGATTTTTGAAAGCCAAGGCAATTTATGCTGCAACCATAAGGGACTCTTCCCTTAGCTTCGCACTACAGATGCGCTTTGTCTTCTTCTTCGGGGGGAGGTTACTTTGTGGGTCAGACATATAGAAAACTTGTGTGACACGTGAAGCGAGCACCCAAGGGTCATCTTGGTAGCCTAGATTCTCGAGGTCCAGGACTCTCAATCCGATCTCGTTCAGTTGGTGTTGTTTGATCCAGCGGCATCGAAACATGGCCACAGTTATATCCCTTCCATAGTCAAGTTCCCATATCTCTTCAATGATGTCAAAGTATTGGATCTTTCGCCCTAATCCATCGAGAGCCTTTATTCAAACGCTGCTGTTTTGGTTCACATATTTACTATCCTTTGTGTGGGTATAGTACGTATACCCATTGATGTCATAAGCATTCCAAGATGTCACTTGTCTTAATGGCCCCTCCGCCAACCTACTGATGGTAATAGAGTCTATGGTTTCTCCAGGCGGTATGTTTTGGTCCTTCAACCATGTAGTTAATCGTTGCTTGTGCTGTTTCATGACCCAATCATCCGAACGGACATTTCTCTCCACCATAATGATAGCCAAGTGTTCATCAATATACGGTTGCATCAGTTGTGTACTCTGTAAGACACTGTAATGCGCCTGACTCACCTCTTTGTAATCATGGTCGATGAACACTTTTCTACCACTGGTGCCCTTCCCAGCCAGCCTACCCTTGTGACGAGAATCGGGTTTACCAATCCCTTTCTATACTTTTAGGTACTCTTGACAGCACTCGACAACTTCTTGAGTACTATAACCCTCTATCATGGAGCCCTCTGGGTATGCTCGATTATGCACGTATCGACTTAAAACCTACATGAACCGCTCATAGGACCACATTTCATGCAAGTAGCAAGGGCCAAGCGCATGTATCTGATGAACCATGTGAATCATGAGATGTGGCATTATATCAAAAAAAGCAGGAGGTAAACACATCTCTAGTTGGTTTTGTGTCTCCACCACAAATTCATGTAGGTCACTCAGCTCTTCCTTGCCAATCGTCTTCTATGAGATCTTCGAAAAGAAGTAGCACATGCGGGTGATGGCCATTTTCAAGAACTCTGGCTTTATAGCCCTGATTGCAATAGGTAGAAACACTGTCAGCATCACATGGCAATCGTGAGCCTTGCAGTGTGTTATTGATAAGTCCTTCATCGACACTAGCTTCTTCACATTTGCTGAAAACCCAGTCGGGACTTTGATCCCCTTCAGAAAAGTGCATATAGCTCTCTTCTCGTCTGGTGTTAGGTTGAAGCACGCCACGGGCAGAGTGTATTTTCCATTAGCCTCAGATACCGGGTGAAGCTGTGGCATCACGTTTAGCTGCACCATGTCTTTCCATGCTTTCAGACCATCCTTTGACTTGCCTATGTCCATCAAGGTTGCAATGAGACTCTCAAAGACATTCTTCTACACGTGCATAGCATCAATGGCATGGGGGACCTCCAAGTCTAGCCAATAAGGCAGATACTGAAAGAAGATCGATTGTTTCTTGAAAGATACGCCTTCGATAGGAGGTGTGCTTCTATCTCTGTTCGTCCCATCCGGATTCTTCTTTCCATAGATGACGCGTATGTTTTTCACCATTCTGTACACATGTTCTCCGTTATGACGTCTCTCCGGAGGGGGGTTCAATCTCCGGGGTGTTGTCATAAAATCTAAAGAACAATTTGCTGTGGTACTTGTGACTTGTCTTTAAGAAGCATCGGTTCCTTAGGTAAACTATCTTCTTGGATGCATCTAGGTACACTCATGTAGTACCATCCAAGCAAACCAAGCATCACGTCTTCCCTTTGATCTGTCCAGACAAAGCAAACAGCGCGGGGTAATCATTGGTAGTAACAAATATTATTGCTCTACATATGAAGTCCTCCTTTCGGAACGCATCGTACATCTGCTCCCTATGCCTCCATAGCCTCTCCATTTCTTGCATCAAGGGCTCGAGGAACACGTCTATATCAATGCCTGGTTGTTTAGGGCCAGAAATAAGAATAGTGAGGAGAAGGTACTTTCTCTTCTGACACAACCATGTTGGGATGTTGTACATGGTCAAGATCACTGGCCATGTGCTGTGGTTGCTCATCCTCTCATTGAAGGGATTCATTCCATCGGTGCTCAAGCCAAACCGTACATTCCTTGGGTCATCGCTGAATTCTTTGTGCTTCTCATCAAACCTTTGCCACTGACTACAATCAGTCGGGTGTGCAATCTTATCATCATCCACCTTGCGCTCATCATCCCACCATGTCATGAGTGCGGCTTCTTTAGGGTTTAGGAACATACGTCTCAAGCGGTCGGTCACTGGTAGGTACCACATTACCAGGGCAGGAATTCTTCTCTGCTTTGCATCGTTGCTAATGGAGTGTCCTCTGGGGGCTGAGATTCTTGTACCACCTTTTTTGTACCCTTCTTATTCCTCTTTTTCCCCGTGGAGGCTTCGTCTCCACCGTAAAGGTCATTGTTCTTGTACCAGCTGGCCCCACACCAGGGACATTTATCCAGTGACTTGAACGTTTCGCCACGAAAAAGTATACAGTGGTTGGGGCATGCATGTATTTTTTTCAACCCCCATTGTCAATGGACTTATGACCTTCTTCGCTTGGTATGTGTTGGCGAGAACTGAGTTTGGTTGTGGCAGCACCCATGACAGGAGATGCAATAGATCATTGAAACTATAGTCTGACCAGCCATACTTAGCCTTCAGGATGAGCAGCTCAAGCACGAAACGTAGCAATGTCCAATGTGTCGGACAACCCTTTTCAACACCATACACAGTCTCCTTCGATGCTTTTGTCACTCTTTCCAAATTTTCTAGACCTTTCGGGCTATTTAGTAAAATCTCTGGTCCAAGGGTTCGAATCATGTCCTCTAAATCATCTTCATCCCCGACACGTGCTCCACCATCATTATTGGCACCACCTTCGTCGTTACCATCCCAACCACCAGCATCACCACCTTGTTCATTACCAAACTCGAAATCCATTCGTGCATCAAGCTCTACTGAATATTGGGACAGGGATTCTATGGTTTCGTCGTCGTATTCCTCCTCATCCTCGTCATTAACAATAACCGTTTCACCATGATGAATCCACACTATGTAGTCCTCAACAAATCCTCGCATAATCAAATGTGATCTGATGATAGTCACATCTGTCCATGCCATACGGTTCTTGCAATCTTTACAAGGGCAAATAATTATATCCTTATTCTCTTTCAATGTCGTTGCATGCTTCGTTGCGGCTTCAATAAATTTATCCACCTCTTCACGGAAACCTGCCTTAAACCTTAACGAACCATGCATCCAAGAGTTCCTGTACTCCATCTTCTACAACAACAACAAAACAAACATTAAACGACTACTTATTCAGATATATATAAAAATGAATCAAAGAAATAATTATTTGAAAATAATTGTATATACTTCAGATATATATGAATATAAATCTAATATAATTACATGAAGCATACAAACACACCATGGTAGAGGAAAATTAATTAATGGCTTATTTATCCATAAATAATTAAAATACATATTTATTGATTACAATAAACAATTTCAAAGACAATAATTAGCAATAATTATACTTTACCCAATATCTTTCATACAAACCCTAGTCCAATTTCATCAAACATAAATTTACAAAAATGAAATTAATAAAAAAACCAAACCCTAGATCTAGATCCACATGCACATGAAGCATCCATAAAACTAACTAATTGTTCACTAACATCAAGAAACATGGACCAAATAAGGGTATGATCTTGTTCCCCTCCCTAATTTACCCTAGTACATTTAAAAGTTGGGTCTAATTTGCTCATAAATAGCTCAAGCACCATAGAAGAGAGAGAAAAACAAAACTCTAATTACTCACTAACCAACCATTAAAACTTCAAAAAAAAGTGTGGAATAGCATTTTCTTACCTTCTACAACCTCTCCACCAAAGGATTTGAGACCAAAACCTTCCCCCTTTAGTAGAGCAAATTTTGGGAGGTGTCCAAGGCCTCCCCACCTTTCTTTCACGGGTTGGAGTGAGTGACCCGAGGAGGAAGAATGTGCTGCATCTGTTTTATATGGGGGGCATTTGTAGGGGCGGCTGGTGATTGAGCCGCCCCTACAAATCGTAGCTATAAATACGGGGCCATTTATAGGGGCGGCTCAATCACCAGCCGCCCCTATAAATACCATTTCCAGGGACGGCTAGTGATTGAGCCGCCCCTACAAATCAGACCCCATTTGTAGGGGCGGCTCGTAACACCAGCCGCCCCTGCTATTCTATTTGTAGGGGCGGCTGGTGTCTGGGCACCCGAGCACGCCACTGTAGGGGCGGCTCCATCACCAGCCGCCCCTACAAAAAAATTGAACCGTTGCTAAAAATCATTTTCTACGTAGTGTTTGGTGACCTACAAGTGAAGGATTTGGTGGTCTTCTAGATGTTGACACGTGGAGCGGTGGCAACTCAATGTGTGTGTGGTGGTGGGGGGTGGGGTGGTGGTGGTGGTGGTGGGGAGACACATTCCTTCATTGTTGGACACAACAGCATGGTGACTGGAAGAATCGCGAGGTGGTGGTAAGACTTTGGTGACTCATGGCACTTGCCTACTACGGTTGGCAGTGGCCTTATATTAGTGGTAGCTCAACACCGTGACAGGAAGACACTTGATGACCAGGAGCGTATCTAGGTGGAGCTTCGACATGGATTCGGAGTTGTGTTTTGGCAAGCGATATCACGGGATAAATCGCCTTGTCTCTGAGAGTTTGCCCTCTCTTACTCTAACTCTTTACTTATTGTATTTATTGCTTTCGCTTCGTGCTATGCTTTGTGTGACTTTTGCCTCCCTAGACTTGCTATATATGGTAGTTGAAAGGATTGGTTCTATGTCAGACCCTTTTATAGGTTGTGGATAAGCTAAAGCATGCTAGAAAAATCTAAAATACACATATTATTAGATTTAGTTTATGTTTAATTAGGCACCCAGTTCACACTTCTCGGCGCTCACGGAACCTTAAAAGACTTTTAAGTGTTCACTCGCTCATGAATATACATGTGAGATTTATTAGAAACGATTAACGGACGAAGGCCTACATAATGTACTTTCTTCGTACCAAATTATAAGATGTTTTGATATTTCTTGGTATATAGTTTTTCTTTCACAAGCAACACTAGGTATTTAATTCAGGATCTAACGGCGTTTTTCTTTAAGTGATAGATGATGTGTCCATTGACAGCGAGGCTCCTATGGTGACTTCATCAATCTTAAGATTTGTTGGTCCAACTTAGTTTTTTAGAGGTATTCTTAGAGGTAGGATGTACGTGTGTATATTCATAGGAGTGAGTGTACGCTCGTATATATAAACGTACATGTTTTTGTACTGGGTGTGAAAAAAATGTAAATAGTGGGATTTGTGGATAAAAGCGACCTCCGGAGCTGGAGGTGCTGTCCGACGCAGGGGAGGCGAGCCATGGAACGACGTAAGATGGATAGCCCTGTTTGTCAGCTGGAGACAGAGTACAATGAAAGAAAGGTGAAAGAATAGGAGAAATAAAGGAAATGGTCGACCCTTGGCTCCAACCGCTAGGTGGCTTCCACTGGCGACTAGATAGTAGGTAGAGTGGCTTCCATTGTCAAATATGTTGACATTTACAACCTTGTCTAGAAAACGTTGATATCTATAAGACCAAATAAATATATTACCGATGCATGTTTGAAGCTTGATTTAATGAAACTATGTGGATATACTAGATATTGATCAATTTGCTTATAGATTAAGTCAAAGTTAGACCAGTTTGATTTAATACAAAAATAAAATGACATACAATTTGAATGTTAATTAAGAGAGCTATAACCTTCAAAAGTTACCAAACTGAGTTTAGGATCTGGGTTGGATCCACTAGTACTAATAATCACTTAGTTGGCTAGCTAAGAGCATATCAAGCGGTACTACCTAAATCAGACTACCTATTTGTATTTTTAGGTAGCCATCTATTTTCATTCAACTTAAATTTTGCTTTCAACTCCAGCAGTGCTACCTAAATCGTGGCTCTCAAATTCAGTTTAGTAGCCAATGACATGTGGAGCCCACATGTCATCCTCTTCCTCTTGCCATCGACGAACTCGGCCATGGCGTCGCGGGGGAACGACGTGGTCGGGAGGAGCAACGCTGGAAGCAGCCGGCCGCGTAGGAGACCGTCGCTGGAGAAGGAGCCCTGGCCGTCACTGGAGAAGAAGACCCCGGCCGCTGGGAAGAGGCAGCTGGCTGGGGAGGGGAAGGAGCAGCCGGCCGGGGAAGAAGCCAGCAGCGGACGGCCCGGGAAGAAGCCAGCGGCGTGCCGGCTACAGACCTACCGCCGGGGTCGGCGGCAGCACTACGGGAGAACGCAGATTTGCCGAGGGCCGCCATCTTTGCCGAGTGCCAAAAATCGGGCACTCGGCGAAGCCACTCTTTGCCGAGTGCCGGACCGGGTGGCACTCGGCAAAGTCTAGCACTCGGCAAAGAGTGGCTTTGCCAAGTGCCACAGAGTGCCCGACACTCGGCAAAGGGCGGCACTCGGCAAAAGCCCTCTTTGCCGAGTGCAACACTCGGCAAAGAGTGGCACTCGGAAAAAAAATGGCACTTGACGGCCGAGCCCGCCCACGCCGTCAAATTTAAAAAAAAAAATTATTTGCCGAGTGCCGGCCCTGGCACTCGGCAAAGAGGGCCTTTGCCGAGTGCCAAGGCCCTGCACTCGGTAAAGATCCCTTCTTTGCCGAGTGCCACTTCCTGGCACTCGGCAAAGGACCTCTTTGCCGAGTGCCAGGGCCGGCACTCGGCAAAATATATTTTTTTTGGTTTTTTTTACCAATTTTTTTGTGAGGCCTTCCCACATTATTTAAAACTCCATGTTCAAATTTAGGACAATTTTGACTTTTTTTGCTATATTTTGTTAGTTTTTTTTTGTTTCGTTGAATTTTATGGAATATTTCAAATTTGAACTGCAGGTGCATGGAATAATCGAATTTGGTCGTTCAAAAAAATGATATTCATGATATTTGATGTATGTTGAGGCCGTATCTAGGAACTCACATGAAATTTCGAGCATCTTGTTGACGTAACATGACGAGGTACCTGCGGGAAAAGTGAATTTAAATTATATAAAATCCGAACGAAATCCGAAAATGACGAAACTTGTCGGGGCGTCGTGTTATCGCATGTAGAGTCTATGGTAAAAAATTGAGAAGGTTTCGAGCAAGTTGCGACGTCGGATGCCTAAAACCCAGACATCTCCACACGAGCAAGTTGCGACGTCGGATGCCTAAAACCCAGACATCTCCCCACCCCGGCCGGCCGCCGGCCACCGGATCCAGGGCGCCCCGGCCGCGCCCAGCGCCGGCGCCCCCTGCCCGTCCTCGCCCCGCCCCGACCGAGCCCTGCTCCGGCGCCGCCCCGCCCCACCCCAGTCGGCCTCCGGCCACCGGTTCCGAGCCGCCCCGGCTACTCGGCACCCCGCAGCGGCGCGCCCGGCCGCGCCCAGCCTGCCCGGCGCCGTCCCAAGGCAGCGGCCCCGGCGAGCCCGCCACGGCCCTGGAGGAAGGAGGAAGAAGGTAGCAGGAAGAGGAAGGAGGAAGAAGGAGGAAGAAAAAGGAAGAAGGAAGAAGAAGAAGAAGGAAGAAAAAGGAGGAGGAAGAAGGAGAAGAAGAAGGAAGAAGAAGAAGGAAGAAAAAGGAGGAGGAAGAAGGAGAAGAAAAAGGAAGAAGAAGGAGGAGGAAGAAGGAGGAGGAGGAGAAGGGGAGAGGGGGAGGAAGCCGAGGTGGAGGGGACGAACGTTCATCCACGCCGTTCGTCCACGTCGTTCGTCCACGCAGTCATCCCCGCCCTCGCCGGAGGAGAAGGTAAAGCCGCAGGGTTGTCGGCCATCGCGCCGTTTATGTCGTTGACGACCTTCGTGCCGGGTCAGTTGATGTGTCGGCTTTCGTGCCGGAAATGTGGTTGTCGGCCTTTGTGCCGACGTTTTTCTTGCAGGTTTTGGAAACGTCCCCATGCAGGGGAGGTGCTGCCGAAATTTTCAACTTTTCTTTAAACTCCTTACATTTTTATCCTGTCACTCACGTGCAATATCTTCTTTTTTGTGCAGCGGACATCGGGGGCGGCGTCGAACCAGGTCGGAGGGTCGCCGGCATCGCAAGTCGGGCCATCCGCACCCGGACCGTCGCCGGGATCGCACGCTGGGGCGCAGTCGCCGTGAGCCGCTTGCAGAGTAGTTTCTATGTATCGAACTTGTGAACTTGTGGAGTATGAACTTGTGGTTTGTAATAAATTGTGGATTTCAGATAAATTTGGTCGTTTTTGTAATATATAAATGTGGTTTGTAATTTATTGCTGTTCAATTGTGGTTTCTATTATATATATATATGCATTGTTGTTTAAATGGAAAAGCAAAAAACAAAAAAACAAAAAATTTAGAGGTGGCTTTGCCGAGTGCAATGACCATTGCACTCGGGACTCGGGAAAGAAAATTAAAAAAAATAAAAAACACGCTTTCCAAGTGCAATGGTCATTGCACTCGGCAAAGAAAATTAAAAAATAAAAAATAAAAAACACCCTTTGCCGAGTGCCGGTGCTGTGGCACTCGGCAAAGAGGTTTAAAAAAAAACAGATTTCTTTGCCGAGTGCCGAAGCTGTGGCACTCGGCAAAGAGTTTAAAAATCGGCCGACGGCGTCAAATCTTTGCCGAGTGCCCGCACGGCACTCGGCAAAGCCTTTGCCGAGTGCCTGGAATTTGGCACTCGGCAAAGCAGCCTTTACCGGAAGGGGATTCGACGGAGGCTCTTTGCTGAGTGTTGCACTCGGCAAAGGCTTTGCCGAGTGCAAAGCTGCCTTTGCCGAGTGCAACAGGCACTCGGCAAAGAGCCCGCCTCCAGTAGTGGAGCGGGTGCGCCGGCGAGGAAGTCCACGCCCCACCGGGGACTCACGCGCCGCGCCGGGGCCAGCGAGCCACGCCGGCGGCCTACAGGCGTGCGGACGGCAGCATGCGCGTGCGGGTCAGACGGGACTCGACGAATGAAACAGAGAGGCCGGTGGGGAAGAAAATAGGTAGCCAAATCTGTTGGCCCAACACATGTAGGTAGTGGGAGGAGAAATTTATTGGGCCAACAAAAGTAGGTAGTCAAGTAGGTAGCCTGTTGGAGTGAGTTTTTTAGCCTCCACTATCTAAATATAGGATATGGAGTGGGTTTAGATAGCCTGCTGGAGATGCTCTAATAGCTACTAACTATTATCTTGCTAATTATTAGCGGTGGGCTGTTACCTTTAGCAGCTCCAAACCTTCTAGTGGAACTAATAGTTAGTTGGTCTATTAGTAGGTATGTTTGAATCCACTGCTACTAATTTTAGCTGTTAACTATTAGCACTAGCTAGTGGATCCAAACAAGTACTTAGTTTAGATGATGGGTTTCTTGTTTGGAATCAGCCCAAGTCCCCGACGACTTTAGGTGTGTGGTGCATGCATTTTTCTAGATTTATTTAAATATTTGATGATATTATTTTTTCAATGTTAGACCACAGTGGTGGGCCTACGGTGATTTCACCAATATCAAAATTATATTGATTTGTGAATCTCAAGATCTGCTAAACAAATTTTTCGTGCTGTGATTAAAACAAAATAGTATTGGGATGTTTCACTTTTGGCGTCTCTTTGCTTGGCCTCTGGGGCCGTTTTCGGCCGGCACACGATAAGCTTGCATTGGTCTGTCATTCCCGTTCTTTTCACGAACAAAAGGGGAAGATTGATCGATAAATGTCTCCGTTGGGGTGAGCCGGTGAGCCAAGTGAGATCTTGGGATCCTTCGCCCCGGGCCCTGTTTTCGCAAAGGTACAATGTATCGTACGTTCTCGTTCGCAGGAAAGCGCGTAAGATACCTAGAGGCACCAGCTAGCTAGCACACTTCAGCCCTCTTTGGCATGGCTCATCCAAAACGGCTTCACCGGTAAAGCCAAAGATGGTGAAGCCAGAAAAATAGGCTTTTCTCAGCTTCTAGTTCATTTTAACCTCGGTTTACAAAACGGCTTCACGCTACAGTGCCTCGATTTACGCAAAATAGATGAAGCCGAAGCCAGCATAAGCCGTGCCAAAGAGACCCTTCATCTCAAAACCTGCAAAGCGTGCTGGTGTTTTCAGGTTTCGCGTTACACAGCAAACGACAACTGCCATTTCGTCACGTTGCTCTGTCTCGGACTACTCTTGCACCCGACGTCGCTCTTCTTGCCAAGTTTCCTCACGGTGGTCGACTCGTATGTAAGCACACCAGTGGTTCGCGTTGCTGTCATATATCTTATGAGCGATGAGGGGGGACGTCAGTGTCGTGCTGCCGGGTCGCCTTGGGAGTTGGGACGGCTGCATGGGTCCGTCCATGCAGGTCGGGCGGCCAGAAAATACAAGATCAGCGCCGGCTGCTGCATGCTTCGATGGCTTTGGTTCGTCCGGACAGCAGCCTGGGATCCTTGTGTTCGCTCTGATATATATATACTCCTCCCGATGACACTGATGACTGATCAAGCCAAGACGGTGACAAGCTAGGGCCGTTGCTTGTCAAGCTCTCAGCAGACACCGTACCCTGTCTCTCTATCACATGGATGCAAAGTAAATCAATATATACATGGACAAATTCGCATAGGAGTATGCTTCAATTTGCTCAGTTCAGGGGCTAGCTAGCTCTCAATTTTCCACCATCCAAAATCCCAATGTTACGTCAAAATCTGAGGCAGGGAACATCGCTTGAACATTATTTCAAAACAAGAATCTATCTCACATGGCGGAGTGGCGTACTACGACCTCGCAGATAGACGACGCCCCTTATCACTATGCCAACACTGCACAAAGTACACACGCCATTCAGGGACCCAGAATCGAGACACGTCTCTAATGTACGATTAGAGATGCGGGTACAAAGGACGTGTCTCCGATGAGTTGTCACACATGGCCAGTGGACGGATGGTGAATGTGATGAGACCTCATTATCAGGTCTCTGCTAATGAGGACAACTATCAGAGATGTGTTCCACTATAACTTGTCTGTGATATAAGAACCTTGGACACACACAAAAAAATATCAATCTTGGTGAGTTGACGAGTCAAGTCCAAAGACTCTCCCGTCAAAACCCCCCGCCCCTCCCCGCTCTCTCTTCCGTCACAGATGTGTTCACATCGGTGTGGCTATACGCATCACTGATATGTTCACTTCAGAGACAAAATACAAGTGACGTTTTTTTTCTGAGTTTCTGATGACCATCTAGAAGCGTCTCTAATCTGCGAGTCTAAGGTACTGAGTATTTCCTTTCCACTTTGTCCTTAACAATATCAAATTCCCTTCTGAACCAAAACTTGTATTACTCTTTGTTTTGTGCTTGCTGATTGACAAAGCAGTTCTTATGTGTGAAGCAAGAAAGAAAAAGAAGAAATAAATGAATGAACAACTCTTAACTGAACTTGCATGTGTTGGGTACCCTGAAATTGGAGTCCTCAACTACGAGCCAATGAGCAGCGCCTACGAGCCAGAGCATTGGTAACCATGTAGTTTTTGAATGTGATCTCAGTAGCAGATTATAAAACTGGCATTCTTAGGCCATTTGATAATTAGTAGACTAAACTACTCCCACAGTTTTGGTTGAGTACCCTGCAGTTTTTTAGGTAACAACAAAGGATTTCCAGCTTCAACTCCTTTTTGTTCCAAAGATTGCATCAATTCAACACTAATACACAAAAGGTGACGTCCCTCTACAGGTTTAACATGCCAACAACAAGCTCTCAAAAGGAAGGAACATGACAATTGAAATGTTATTCATAAGCAGTATCGAACCACTCCACATGTTAGATATATACAATTTATTTTGTTCATAGGAAGCATTTCCAATTATTAAGTGCGGTGTCATATTTTGTTTAGTGTGCGCTTAAGCCCTTTGTCCTAGTTGTGGTAGCAGCGTTTGCCTTTGCAAGGCATGGTTCAACAGTTGATGAAAATGGAAGTATGGAGATTATATAGACGACGAAGAAGATTAAAGGTAGTGTATTGTACATTTGATTATATTTTCACTGAATCATTATCCTTTAAAAAAAAGTTGAGTCATTTGTTTGCATTTTCATTTAGCCCGTTGAATAGTAAGGATCTTATTAAAGACTTGAAGTCAAATGGTGTATTTTGTCTATTCTAGCACTCTTTTCTTAGTGCTACACCAAATAGTAACCAATATTATTAATGGGCTTCTTCATTATGGCAAATACTTTTTATCACTTCCTTATCCTCACACCCGCTCAATTTTACTCTAGCTTCACCACTGTCTAGTACTACCCATAAACATGGAGCAATATAGATTACTTAGGATTCATGACGTCCCTTGCATTTTTTGAGTTTAACATTTTATTATTAGGTTCTGAGTTTAGTTGAAGTTATGTTTTTTTGCAAAACATGACTGTACTTCTACATATGGGCTGGTTAAAACATTCAAACCTCCTTAAATTGGAGAGAGCTTTCATGTACGAACTTAAATTGGAGAGAACTTTCATGTACGAATTCAATTGTGGTCTAAATTTGACATAGATAATCTTCGAAACTGTTCTAAATTTAAGTGAATTATAATGCAAGTTGATTGCATCTACAAATTTACTAGCACATAATAAACTCTGATACACAGGACATGTATATCCAAATTCAACATTGCCGCTCATGGATGGCGCCGTACGAAAGGTTTAGGGCACATCGCATCACGACCTCATCGTCGTGTAGATGCAACCTGTAGTATGAATCTTCCGACATATTTGTATGCTAAATGTAATCTTATTAATCAATCAACAAAAACAGCTACATTGAATAATCAAAACTTTGTCTTGTTTCCCTCCAATTTCTCAAATCCAAAAATATAACAGGATTCCCATTAATTTGCTAAAACATCCCTATCAGTCTCACCGCGTACTGCTGGTAATATATGGATTTCAATATGAGATGCCCGATATATAAATAGGCAAGGCCGAGTTCCATGTCCTTTGCATGAACCAGTAGTTTGAGGCATGCATTAGAAATGTTGTCGCATGCTCTTTCACATCACGGATGGCCGACTGACAACATGATACTTTTCTCTAAACTATCCCAAGTAATAATTCACAACATACATGCCCATTGTTCATGCATATCACCATGTATATATTTGTTGTTCACTGGGTTCCCATCATTAGTACTTTCCACCGCGGGACGTTCCGCCGCATGCCAAGGCTGGCGGCCACACGCCTCAAGCAGCCGCACAGGTCCACTCGCTCACAATGCTCCGGCCATGCACTTGTCGTCGAACACTCGACTGGAGAGGAGAGCCTTTGGCGGCGCCATAAACTCCTGCCATGTCTCCGTGAGCATCTTCATTCACAGTATACGCGAGGTTGCACGCGCCGCTGAAGGCCGTGCTCCACGGCGTGCGCGGACGGACGGTGGGAGCTCTGCGTCGTTCGCGGCCAAGCTCACCGTCGTCCTATCGCCGACGCCGTGGCGCGACGAGCTCGATTGGGTGGCGTTTGGCGGCACGTACGACTTCACGTACATGGTGAAGATACTCACAGGCGGACGGCCACTGCCGGAGACATGGCACGAGTTTATGGTGCAGGCAAAGGCTGATGGGCTGAGCCACAACCAGGCAAATCCTAGTAATTAGAGGCAATAGGTGTCAGAAACCTGATCGGCTGTTGGACCAGCCAATGGTCAAGAGATGAGGGCTGAACCGTACGTCTCGGGCCTACAGAAACAAGCAACGATACAAAGGGCAGCACCAACGGAGATCATCATCGTCGAACGACCAGACGGCCATCCCGGCGGCGGTGAGCTTAGGCTCAAGGCAAGCTCTTGCTCGATTCTATCCCCTTTACCCCTTCTCTTCCTCTAGTCCACCAAAGTACCCGAATACTTGAACCTTCCAAAAACTAGTTTGCTTTGTTTGTATTTCTGTGGAGTGAATCAGTAATCTGGTATATAGTTTTTCTTTCACGAGTGCCATCAGGTATTTATTGTAGGATTTAACGATGTTTTTTTTTCCAATGGTAGACGACAGTGTCCGTCTGCAGCGAGGCGTCTACGGTGACTTCATCAATTTTGACATTTGCCGATCCAACATATTTATTTGGAGGTGCTCATAGGGAGAGATGATATATGCATGTGTCTATAGGATGAGTGTGCGTTCGTGTATATGAGTGTCTGTGTTTGTACTATAGATCTCGAAAAAAATGTAAATAAAGGGATTGGTAGTTAAAAGCAACCTTCGGAACTCGAGGTGCTGTCCAATGCAGGGGAGGCGAGCAATGGAACCACGTAGGATGGATAGCCCTGCTTGTCAGCCAGAGACAGAGTACAATAGATGAAAAAGTGAAAGAATAGGAGGAAATAAAGGAAATGGTCGACCCTTGGCTCCAACCGCTATGTGGCTTCGAGATGGTGGCGACTATAGGTGCAGACCGTAGAATAGTGCTCTCTTAGTCTCTATTTTAGATTATAAGTCTTTTCACTTTTATCTGAAGTCATTTTGATTACTTTAATCAAATTAATTGTCAAATATGTTGACATTTGCAACTTGTCTTGAAAATGTTGATATTTTTTAAACAAAATAAATAAGTTACCGATGCATGTTTGAAGCTTAATCTCTAGTATAATGGACCAATCAAAATTATACTAGGTCTCCCCAAGAAAATGTCCCCTGCTAAGAGCCTCCAACCATTGTGCACCTAGCAAAATGCACATAGGAATTCGTCTCCATTAAAATCTAAAGGGCTAATAAAACACCCAAACCAAATCTGTGACCACTGTTTGATGTTCGATGCCAGGCTTCTAACGCAGCCGCATCCCGCACGCCCTCCGCATCATCACGCGAGGCTTCAAATGCGCTCCAATCTCCTATGTCCTCGCCCAGCGCCCGCAGCCACGGTTCGATCGCTAAGGTCATTTTCTTCTTCCCGTCTATTATTCGCTGGAGCAGCCGGCATGGAGGGCCGCTCCTGCTTCTTCCTCAGGATAGCAGCCGGGAAGCAGGCCGGCCGCGCGGGGGCACCAGCCGCGGGCGGAGGCCATCGCTGGCCGTGTGCTCAGGGCCGCTGGCATGGCTGGCAGTGAGGAGAGGCCGGGATGGCCACGAGTGGAGGCCGTGCGTGGCCACGGTGCAAGGCCGCGCTAGGAGATGGATCCATCACTGCCATGTCCTATAGAGGTAGCCACAAGAAGGATATGGGTCATTGTCGAAGGAAGCCAATGCATGTCGGTACGGGACCCACAGGATACCCCACAAGGAAGGAAGAAGACCTAGTCTAATTAGAATTCTTCTCATGTAATCTTAGTAGTAGTATTACTCTGTAATCCTACTAGAAACTCTCATTGTAAACCGACTAGGATTCTGGCCTCCTGACTATATAAAGGAGGGCAGGGCACCTTGGATAGAGAGTTCAATAGAGCAATTGTACGACACAACACTTTACAATCAATCCAACGCAAAGGCTAACACCGACTGGACGTAGGGTTATTACTCGATCTGTGATCGAGGGCCCGAACCAGGATAAATCGACTGTCTCTTGCGTTAACCATCAAGTTCTGCATACGCTGAAGCCCGAACATACTGTCCCGGGTACCCCCATGGCAGGCTATCGGTGGTCAAACATCGACAGCTGGCGCGCCAGGTAGGGGTTCTCGGCGCTTTGCGTTTGAGAGCTCGGTGGACCTCAAAGATCAACATTCGCCGCGGCACTCGTCGGCCCCGTCAACAACTCTCTACGGCTCTCATCAGCTTCGTCGACAACTCGCTGCACTCACGTCTCAAGCAACGATGGGACTCCCCTGGACTTCTGTCAACTTGAGATCCATAGTGCGTTCAAAAAACAGGGAGCCATGCAGCCACACACGTTCCTCCATCAATATGCATCTGGTAGAAGACGTCAGCACAGTCCGACCGTACAGCAAGATTGTCTACAAGCACCCCAGATGATACAGACGTCCGAGTCTAACTCCAACTGCTCCCACTAAGTCCGATTACAATCAGACTATTGCTCAGTTTCCAGCACATGATCGGGATTCGACCAGGACAGGGCAGAGTACAACCACGACATGCACATATGACGTCCGGGAAGCAATAGCAATTAAAAGATTAAGATATATGCATATATACACTGAATACACATGCACATACGGATCTGCATGCAAGCAAATGAGGAAGCCATCAATTTACTAGACGCATAAATCATGATGGGATACGAACGATCCAACAAGGTGCAAGCACACGTCAAGTCATATACAGGCTGACATCACATCTACAACTCTGAAATATCAAAGCCAAATCAGAACCAAGCCACGAGCAGCAAGCCGTCCGAGACCAAAGATAGCAACCTGTCCGTTCGAGTGTCCGACTACTTCGAACACATGCGATGTCCAACCATGCATCAAGCTAGATAACAAGCAAGCCAAGACTGGCTACTCGGCCGAGGAGTCCGAGTACTCGGATACGATTTAAGCAAGAAGAACACGCGATCTACATAACAACTCGGATACGGAAGCCAAGCCAAAAAGAGGAAGGCACACAAGAAAACCCAAAGCTGCAGGCTAGACAAAAGTACACCGAGTCTACACGAACGCAAAAAGTTAAGATGAACTCGGATACGAAGACCTCAGCATGAACGGTACAAAATCAAGATCAACTCGGATACGGAGGACTGACCATGAAGCAAGACGAACGACCAAAGAAGCAGGCAAGACCAAGGCATTTGTGCACTATTTATGTATGTGCACGCACGTACATATCTGTCGACAAGCTGTTCTAGCTGGCCAACAAGCAAGCCATCCGACTGGAAGCAAGCAGGCCACTACGACAACCCGGTAATAGCGCAACACTCTCCGAATACTCCACGACGACGACGGATTTCGGCTACCACTACAACAATCCGCCGACTCCGCCGCGATGCTCAATGACTACCTCGACTACTACTCAGAACCAACAAACTAGTCGGTGACGAGTTCCGGATGCTCGACGTGTCTACAACCAACTGCTCGGACGTGGTATCCAACTACTCGTCCGAAATACCCAGCAACTCGGCTGCGGCGATCGACAATGCGGCCACGAACCAAGCTAAGTCACGTCTCATTTTTTATATATTCCGGATATTATTCGTATGCCTCTGTGGCCATATCATCTTCCCTTAACGGCTGTTAATTTTCTCGGATAGTAAGCCTTAATTCGTGAAGCTTGTTTTCTCGAATGGATGGTCACGTCAATGAACCTCTGAACCATACGGATGGTCACGTCAAAGAACCTCTGAACCATACGAGTGGTCACGTCAATGGACCTCTGAACCATACGCGAGATTCAAGTGCTTAAACGTAACAGGCTACTACCCAGGAAATTAACCGACCTAGCAAGGGAAAACACAAAAAATCATCATGCGAGCAAACATAGTGCTCTAAAGTCAAATCATCATGCGAGCAAACATAGTGCTCTAGGTCTTCTCTTAACGGTCGCCGAATTCCTCAGGTAGAACACGCCTTAATCCGTGAAGCTTGTCTACTCACATGGATGGTCATGAACCGAGTGCCAGGCTCACATGGTCACGTCATGAACCTCTGAACCATACGCCAGAGATTCAAGTGCTTAAACGTACCAGGACACTACCTGAGGAATTTGCATGGCCTAGCAAGAGCAAGACGCAAAAAGTTTATATGCATTTCATAATGCCGGGGCCCGCCCCTGATTGATTATTCAAATATGGGACATGCTAACGACTTTATATCTGGAATGTCATTTACAATATATTTTTATGTTTAACATGTAGGGGAGCTACATCTATACCATGAGATCGGGAAAAACACACTCTTGAGAGCTATTTTACTCAGACAAGTCCAGAAACAACCTGGTTTGATAAAAAAAGAACGCCAATGAGGTACGGCAAGAACCAAGACAAGCTTAGAAAGAACCCGGATTGATCAAAAAAGAACCCCGACAAGGTGCGATAAGTACCAAGATAAATTCAGAAAGAACCCGGATCGATCATAAAACAATCCTGAAGAGGTGCTGCAAGTACCAAGACAAATTCAGAAAGAACGCGGATTGATCAGAAAACAACCCGGATAAGGTACATACAAGTTCAAAAAGAACCTGGACGAAGTGCAAACAACCTGGAAGAGGTAAATCAAGAACCAGAGAAGTCTAGAAATGACCTGGATGAATAAAAACAACTCGGAAGAGCATCACGGCTTAGTCAAATCAGAAAACAACCTGGATAAGGTACATACAAGTTCAGAAAGAACCTGGATGAAGTGCAAACAACCTGGAAGAGGTACATCAAGAACCAGAGAAGTCTAGAAATGACCTGGATGAATAAAAACAACTCGGAAGAGTATCACGGCTTAGTCAAACACTAAGCTCGGGGGCTCAGCATTCACTTCAACTACGCCCAGGGGCTCGGATTCAAGGATGAAAGACCAAGAATACAAGTACTCAAGACTACAACAACGACAACACATCAAGACCCTTCATCCGATTTCTATTCTAAAGAAAAGTACTCGGAGAAGGCTCGGGGGCTGCGGGATACATAACCCCAGAAATTTTTGAAGACAAGAATCTGGACCCTCCAACTTTTGCAAGCAAAAGCAAGAGGCTCGGGGGCTACACTCAGTGAGTGCAATTTTTACGAAAAATTGCACCCACAGAAAAAGAACTCGGAGCAACCAAGAAGACTAAAGGGACCCTCTGGCTTCTTGTCCCAACAAGCAAGAGGCTCGGGGGCTACACTCACTGAGTGCACTTTTTTAGAAAAAAAGTGCACATCAGTCATGACGAACCAACCAAAAGAAGACCATCTCAAGGTTTCACTTCAGAAGAACCTAGAACGGATTTACAACAACTCAACGAAGGCCAAGAAGAACAAGAAGGCTTCCGAAGCTCATCCATGAGATGCTCGGGGGCTTGTCGATGCGGGACCCATGGGGTTTCCCACGGAGAAGAGAGAAGACCTAGTCCAACTAGGATTCCCTACATGTAATCCTACTAGAACTAGTTACACATAATCCTACAAGGATCTCTACTTTGTAACCAACTAGGACTCCCACCTCTCCTGGACTATATAAAGGAGGGCAGGGGTCCCTAGATCGGCACCTAGACATAACCGACAGAACTCACAACAACAACATACCTCGCAACACAACAAATAGCGCAGGGCACAATATACTATCCACACCAGAAGAGACCTTTAGAGGCACCAATGTATTGTGGAGTTCTAAGTCGACATACTAATGTGAGGAGAGGTAGAGGAAGACCAAAGCTGACATGGGGGATGCAATAAAAAGAGATTTAAAGGGTTAGGATATACCTAGAGATCTTTGTTTGGATAGGAGTGCTTAGAAAGCAGCTATTGGTGTGCCTAAACCATGACTAGGGGCTCATGTTGAGTTTCAATTCTAGCCTACCCCAACTTGCTTGGGACTAAAAGGCTTTGTTGTTGTGTGATTCTTGGGGTATTACAATAATGAACCAATCAAAATTATATTAGGCCCCCCAGGAAAATGTCCCCTGCTGAGAGCCTCCAACCATTGGGCACCCAACAAAATGCATACATGAATTCGTCTTCATTAAAATCAAGGGCTAATAAAACACCCAAACCAAATCCGATGGCCATTGTTTGATGTTCGATGCTAGGCTTCTAACGCAGCCGCATCCCGCGCGCCCTCCACATCATCACACAAGGCTTCAAATGCGCTCCAATCTCCTACGTCCTCGCCCATCTTAGATTGTTCTCTTTTGATCCTCTCACTTCAAAAGCACCATCCAATTTTGAGTAATTGACCAAAACAGCATGCCTATTTCTAGATCCAAAATAAAATAAAATCAACAAGAAAAGGGAAAGAGCATACCAATATGAATGTATGGATTGGAGGTAGCCAAAGAAATTGGATGATTTGGCCTAGGGTTTCAAGGGGCAAGACTGCTAGGAAGCACTGGGGATGGAGGAGGGCATTGTCGATGCGGGACCCATGGGGTTTCCCACGGAGAAGAGAGAAGAAGACCTAGTCCAACTAGGATTCCCTACATGTAATCCAACTAGAACTAGTTACACATAATCCTACAAGGATCTCTACTTTCTAACCGACTAGGACTCCCGCCTCTCTTGGACTATATAAAGGAGGACAGGGGTCCCTAGATCGGCACCTAGACATAACCGACAGAACTCACAACAACAACATACCTCGCAACACAACAAATAGCGCAGGGCGCAATATACTATCCACACCAGACTGGATGTAGGGCGCCGTGACTTTTTGGCATGCTGAACCAGTATAAATCATTGTCTCCCTGCGTTTACCATCGAGTTCCTGCAAATGTCGATACCCCAGTGAACAAATCACCATCCTGGGTACCCCGTGACGGGTTGCCGGTGGTAAAACATCGATAGCTAAGCTGCCGATGTTTGACCACCGATAGCCTGCCACAAGGGTACCTGGGGCAGTATGTTCGGGCTTCAGCGTATGCGGAACTTGATGGTTAATGCAAGAGACAGTTGATTTATCCTGGTTCGGGCCCTCGATCACAGATCGAGTAATAACCCTACGTCCAGTCGGTGTTAGCCTTTGCGTTGGATTGATTATAAAGTGTTGTATCGTACAATTGCTCTGTTGAACTCTCTATCCAAGGTGCCCTGCCCTCCTTTATATAGTCAGGAGGCCAGAATCCTAGTCGGTTTACAATGAGAGTTCCTAGTAGGATTACAGAGTAATACTACTACTAAGATTATAGGAGAAGAATCCTAATTAGACTAGGTCTTCTTCCTTCCTTGTGGGGTATCCTATGGGTCCCATACCAACAAGCCCCCGAGCACTTCATGGTTGAGTTCTGGAAGCCTCGTCTTGTTCCTTCAAGTCTCGTTGAGCAGGAACAAGCATCGTCCGAGTGCTTTCTTGAGCGAAACCATGTAGCGCTTCATGAGATCTTTGCATGGTGTGTACTTTTTTAGAGAAAAAAGTACTCCCATTTGGATGTAGCCCCCGAGCCTCTTGTTGTTTGGCACAAGGAGCTTGAGGGTCTTTTCTTGAAATCTTCCTGATTCTTTGTTGAAAGGCTCCCCGACTACCTTGTTGAAAAGAGCTCTGATGCTGTGTTCGGGTTCTTTTTGTCTTGTGGCCCTGATGCCGTCTGTCTTGAAGAAACATTCTGAGTGGTGTGCGCTTTTTTGGAGAAAAAAGTGCACTCACTGAGTGTAGCCCCCGAGCCTCTTGCTATTTGGAACAAAAAGTTGGAGGGTCTTGAATCTAAGTTGTTTGATAGAACTGTATACCTCTCCTCTTGCAGCCCCCGAGCATATATCTGGGTTGTTTTGTTCAGGAAGAACTCGAAAGCAGGGTTTTGGCATATTCTCTGGTAGTCTGCTGTTGTCAGATGTAGTTGTATGGTGGTGGTTGAGTTTGAATGCCTTTTGTTCACGGGTTGTACTATATCGGTATATTCTTCCGAATATGCCCGTCTTCGAGTACTGTTCCCTCTCTTGCCTTCAAACCCTAGCCCTCAGTCATCCGCCATCGCCATTGCCGCCACCGTCTTTAGCGCCGCCATCTAGGCTTTCTTTTCCCCTAACCGCTTTTTGCCTCCGTTAGTTCATGGGTAAGAAGAAAACCGCAAGTAAGTCCCAGTCTTCTTTCATGGACGAGGAGACATCACTCTCCGTGATCGAGAATCAGGAGTTTGTTGCCATGAGGGCTGCCCAGAAGTCTTGGCCGACTCCGACCACCACCGAAGAGCAGCTCCGCAAGCTTGTCAACGACGGCTTGATCCAGAGCAAGGCTTTTGCTGAATGGAGAGTTCCAGGCGAGCATCGGGTCCCTGCTCTAGGTCCTGGTGAGATCGTTCTTTTTGTCTCCTTCATTCGCGCTGGACTTTGCCTTCCCGCCTCTGCTTTTCTTCATCAATTTCTCAGCTATTTTGGGATTTGCTTGAACCATCTTGCTCCTAATGCAGTTCTTCACCTTTCTGTCTTTGTTCATCTTTGCAAAGCTTTCCTTGGAATTCCCCCTTCTTTTTCTCTGTTTCGTTACTTCTTTTGCCTGAAACCCCAACCCCGCCACGAAGAGACCAGTGTTCTTGGTGGTTGTGGGATTCAATTTCGCTAGGGTCTTAAGAGCAAGTTCTTTGACTATGACCTGGTTGATTCTGTAAGAGATTGGCGTGCCGACTGGTTTTATGCCGCCAATCTGATCCCTTCCCTTGCTGTCCACTCTGGATCTGGTCTTGTAGTTAATGACCAATGGGATAAGAACCCGGTGTCGCCCGCTGAGGTCTAGGCAATCTAGCCATTCCTTGATAGGATTAGTATATTGAAACAGCAGGGTTTAACCAGTTTCAGTATTATCTTGAGTTTTCTTCGTCGCCGAGTTCAGCCTTTGAAGGAGCGAGAGCACCTTGGCTTCGAGTACTCTGGGGCTGAGGATCCTTCACGCATGGTCCCAGCTCTTGAGCTGGCCGATGAGGAGGTACTCGAGCGTCTCCAGAAGATGCTGAAAGGAGCAAGCGTTGTCCTGCTTACTGTCTCCGAGTTCTCTGCCAACAACCCGCCTCCAGCTATAAGTTGTTTATCTCTTTGTTTGGGTACTTTATGTATTCTTGTTGTATCCATTTTTGTTCAACTTTTCCCTGTCTTGTTGTTTTATTCTTTTTCATAGGAGTTTGGGCACAACTTTGTTGACCTGATCCCTCTTGATGCTCTCCCTGTCGTGGCGAAAACTGGGGAGAAACTTGCTAGAGCTTCCGCAACCAGTAAGTTTCCAATCTCCACAGCGCTTCCTGGAGTTTCTTCTAGATTTGTTGATGTATATGAAGAATATGTTCCTCATCTAGTCCCCCATGGTCCTCGTAGTGTCCCAAAGAGGGGGCGAACGGATGGGTCTTCATTTGGCCTACCTGCTTCCAAGAAGTCTCGCATGCCAAGTACTCTTCCAGGTACTCCAGTTGTAGCTAGCATGCTCTTAGGTGAGCATATTTGATACTCTCTGTCCCTTTGTTTTCTTGTTTTTATCTTGAACCGAGTACTTTTATTCTTTTTTCAGCGGGTGCTCTGGTGGCCTTGGTTGAGACCGAGGGGGAAGAGGATGATGAAGTACCCCTCATCATGCAGCAGTGAGTTGTTTTCATATTCCCCTTCCATTGAATTTCTCCTCTTTGTCTTGACTTTTAGTCTTGATCTTTTTGAAGTAACCGGACATCGGGTACGAGTTCTTCTGAGGCTCCCACGCCGGCTTCTTCTAAAGCTCCGGTGTTGAGTTCTTTGGTAGCCTTGGTACTAAGCTCTTCTGCACCTCCGGTGCTGAGTTCTTCCGCAGCTCCAGCCCTGGCTTCTTCTAGGGCTCCGGTATCGGCTATACTGCTCCTATCGCCAAGTGGTGGGGACGTTTTTACCGCCGTGGTCCCTCCTGTGAGGTCTTCTTTTGGCTTTGCGAGGAAGAAGGTGGCTGGGTGAGTAGATTCTGGCTTCATCTTTTTGCTTCTGTTCTCCTTTTTTCTGGTTCTCATCGGCGATTTCTTTTATCAATTTTCAGTCCTTTGTCTTCTCTCGCTTCTTTGTCGACTTCTTCTCAGCCCTCCATCATGCCACCGAGTACTGAGCCTCAAGACTCGTAGCGTACTATTGGTGAAGTGGCTGCGGGGGCTATGAAGCTTTCTGGCGATGGTGCCACTGCAGACTTGGTCGCCCCGGAGGTGACCGTGGCCATTGCGTCGAGTCCTTCTGAGGGATTGGCCTCGGCTTCCCGGGAGGTCGCTCTGGTCGTTCCTTCTTCACCTCGGCCGGCCTCTCCTTCTCCTTCTCTTGCCTCCGGCGGTCCTCCTTTTGCCGATGATGTGGTGCAACAGTTCGATGCCACTCATCGACTATCGGAATTAACTGCTGCCTGGGGAAACTTGTCATCCCTTGCGACTTCTTTTGGAGAAAAGCTCTAGGTAAGCCTTTTCATCGTTCCTTCTTTGGATGTTCGCTTTTCTTTGGTCCTTATTCTTTGTTTTTTTTCTTTGTACCTTTTTGCTCAGTCCTTCTCTCATGATCATACCAGCTTTTTCTTCTCGTCTGAAAATGAGAAAAAGTTGTCTTCAGAAGTGAGCACCCTGAAAGCTGATCTTGATCTCCTCCAGGCCGAGCTGGAGGCTGAGCGTCAAACGCATCAGGATGAAGAAAAATCTCTTCGTGCCCGGGCTGTTGAAATCGAGAAGCAGAGGGATGACGCTCTTTAGGAGGCTCGAAAGAACTCGGAGGCCGTGAAGGACTTGGAGGCCGTGAAGAAAGAGTGCAATGGTATTGAGGGTTATTTTTGTTTCTTTTTGTATTCAAACTTTCCTTTCTGCTGACTTGTTGTCTACTGCTTCGTCCAGCTCTCCGGGTTGAAAAGCATAAGCTCTCAGAGGGCGTTGAAGAAATGAAGACTCTTGTTTGTACAAGTCATAACAAGGCTGAGGAGGTAATCACTCATGCTAAAGAGGAACTTGCGCTTGCTAAGTTGATTAGGCGTGGAGCTGATAGAGATCTTGTGCAGGCCCAGAAAACCATTAAAGACTTGTCTAGCAGGTTGACGATGGCTACTGAAAACTGGAAGGCTTTGTGGAAATCCTTTCGTTCAGTGGCCGACGTTCTTCAAACTCCAGCGGATGATGGGCAATCTTGGGCTCAGTTGATTCCTCGAATTCCAACTCGTTTCCAAGAGTTTGTGAAGAGGTGCGCTCAACTGTGTACCAAGAATGTTCTGGCCCAAGTCCGGGTTCTTGCTCCAACGGCTCCTTTGTCCAAGATAGCAGAGGAAACTGATAGTCAAGAATACATCGATGTTGTTGAGAGGATGGAGCCTGAAGTTGAAGATTTAGCTAGTAGGATAGTAGATAATCTTAATATCCTTCTCCCTTCTCCTGATGATGAGGCTTGATGTACTTGACTTTTATGCCCATGCCTTGTAATATGACATTATACTTCTTTTTTGAATGAAGGTATTTTTTGTTGATGTCTTCTTTGCCTGAATGTCCTGCCTATTCCTCAGACGATTTGTCGAGTACTTTTCTGTTTAAGTAAACAACTCGTGTTGATGACCTTTCTTGATCTGTCGAGTGCTTGTCTGGCCTTCTCTTGTGCCCTGTAAACAACTCGTTATATGTAGATCTTTGCGTTCTTAGGTATCTCTAGTGTAGCCCCCGAGCCTCTTGCTATTTGGTACAAGTAGCTGGAGGGTCTTGCTCTTGATATTGCTCTGGTCTATGCCCAGGCTTAGTTTCAGTCGTTTTGATTTTATTTTGGGTTCTAGCTTGTTAGCTACCCTCATCGGCGGGCTCAAGTGTCTTTTCAACTATTTTGCTCTCGGCCAGGATGCTCAGGCGTATTTTCAGCCATTTTGCATTTTATTTCGGGTGTTAGCTTGTTAGCTACCCTCATCGGCGGGCTCAAGTGTCTTTTCAACTATTTTGCTCTCGGCCGGGATGCTCAGGCGTATTTTCAGCCATTTTGCATTTTATTTCGGGTGTTAGCTTGTTAGCTACCCTCATCGGCGGGCTTAAGCGTCTTTTCAGCTATTTTGCTCTCGGCCGGGATGCTCAGGCGTATTTTCAGTCATTTTGCATTTTATTTCGGGTGTTAGCTTGTTAGCTACCCTCATCGGCGGGCTCAAGCGTCTTTTCAGCTATTTTGCTCTCGGCCAGGATGCTCAGGTGTATTTTGAGCCATTTTGCATTTTATTTCGGGTGTCAGCTTGTTAGCTACCCACATCGGCGGGCTCAAGCGTTTTTTCAGCTATTTTGCTCTCGGCCGGGATGCTCAGGCGTATTTTCAGCCATTTTGCATTTAAGAGACAACTCGGATAGAGCCATGAGATATATGTTTGTCGAGAAATAATCATCTTTATTGATCATGAATATTGATGTGTTACAATGGTACACTGCGGTATCTTTGTTGATCATGAACGTTGATCTCTTGTGTCTTGTGTCTTGTATACATATTCTCCCTTGAGTTGTTTTTATGCGTAGAATCTTCATAGCTGACTGATGTGCCATGTATTGTTGACTTCTTTTCCATCTTCAGTTATGAGCTTGTATGTGCCTGGTCCGATGACTTTTGCGACGATAAAAGGACCTTCCCATGGACTGAGTAGTTTGTGGCGTCCGTCAGTTTTTTGTATTCTTCTTAGTGCTAGGTCTCCGACTTGTAATGATCGAGACTGTGTATTCTTGTTGTAGTGGCGTCTTAGTCCTTGGAGGTATTTCGCTGATTGCAGGGTAGCATTTACTCTGACTTCTTCTATGCTGTCGAGTTCTAATCTTTGGGTGTGTTCTGCTTCTCCTTCGTCGTATTGTTCTATCCTTGGTGACGTCCAGATCAGGTCTACGGGTAGTATGGCTTCTGATCCGTATACCAGGAAGAAAGGTGAGTATCCGGTGGCTCTGCTTATTTGAGTTCGTAGTCCCCATACAACTTTGGGTAATTCTTTGATCCATTTTGACCCATAGTCTACTAGTTCTTCATACAATCTTGATTTTAATCCGGCTAATATGAGTCCATTAGCCCTTTCTACCTGTCTGTTGGCTTCTAGATGTGTGACTGATGCGTAATCTATACTGAAGCCACAATCCTATGCCTAACTTTTGAATTCTGTAGCTGTGAAGGGAGAACCCAAATCTGTGATGATTCGATTGGGCATGCCGAAGCAGTGCATAATATCTTGGATGAACTCAACCGCTTTGGCTGCGCTGTATTTTGCGAGTGGTTTGTATTCGATCCACTTGGTGAACTTGTCGATTGCTACAAAGATGTACTTAAAACCGCCCTTTGCTTTCTTGAGAGGTCCCACTTGATCCAGCCCCCAGCAGAAGAAAGGCCAAGTGGGTGGAATGCAGATGAGGTTGTGAGCTGGCACATGAGCTTGTCTTGCGAACATCTAACAACTTTTGCATCTTCTAACGAGTTCTTCTGTGTCTTTCAAAGCGGTTGGCCAGTAGAAACCAGTGCGGAATGCTTTGCCGATTAGTGTTCTTGAAGCGGCATGATTTCCATAGCAGCCTGAGTGTATTTCGTCTAGGATTTGTTTGCCTTCTTCAAATGAGACACATTTTAGGAGTACTCCTGATGATGCGGCTCTTCTGTATAGCTTGTCTCCTACTAGGACATAATTCTTGCTTCTGCGGACGACTTGTGTGGCTTGCTGTTTTTCTGCTGGCAACTTATTCTCTTTGATGTAATCAATAAAAACCTGTGTCCATGATATGTTGATCACCAGAATCTGGTTGCCTTTGGCTGTGAGTTCTGTGGTTGTCTCACCGGGTTATTTGATAGAAGGAGCTGATAACTCCTCTATGAATACGCCGAGTGGGACCTCTGCTCTGTCGGATCCAAGCTTGGCAAGAACATCTGCTGCAATGTTGGAATCTCGCAGGACATGTAGAATTTCTAGTCCTTGGAAGTGTTTTTTGAGTTTTTGGATTTTAGCACAGTAAGCACCCATGTTTTCTTTGGTGCAATCCCAATCTTTGTTGACTTGGTTGATTACTACTGCCGAATCACCGTATACGAGTAGTTGCTTGATTCTGAGTGTAATAGCCACTCTTAGCCCGTGTATGAGAGCTTCATATTCTGCTTCGTTGTTGGTGGCTTGCCATAATATCTGAAGGACATACTTTAGTTGTCTTCCGTCTGGAGAAATTAGGAGGACGCCTGCACCCGCTCCGCCTAGCTTAAGTGATCCATCAAAGTACATCTTCCAATGATCAAGGACGGCGCTTGATACGGGTTGTTGAATTTCTATCCATTCGGTAACAAAATCAGCAAGGGCTTGAGATTTAATTGCTTTCCATGGGGTGAAATCGACGTTGAGAGCACCAAGTTCAACCGCCCACTTGGATATGCGTCCTGTTGCGTCTTTGTTGCGTAAGATGTCTCCTAGTGGGAAATCTGTCACCACGGTAATCTTGTGGCTTTCAAAATAGTGACGAAGCTTGCGTGAAGTGATCAGTAAGGCGTAGAGTAGTTTTTGCACATGCGGATACCGGATTTTTGATTCTGATAGCACTTCGCTGATATAGTATACTGGGTATTGTACTTTATACACGCGCCCTTCTTCTTCTTCTCTTTCCACTACTATTGCCGTGCTGACTATAGTAGTAGTTGCTGCAATGTATAGCATCATTTCTTCGTCTTTCTTTGGAGGTGTAAGGACTGGTGAGGAGGTGAGGTATGCCTTAAGTTTCTTGAAAGCTTCATTGGCTTCTTCTATCCACTCGAACTTGTCTGTCTTCTTTAGTAGTTTAAAGAAAGGCAACCTACCTGGCGCGCCAGCTATCGATGTTTTACCACCGGCAACCCGTCACGGGGTACCCGGGACGGTGATTTGTTTGGAGGGGTATCGGCATTTGCAGGAACTCGATGGTAAACATAGGGAGATAATGATTTATACTGGTTCAGCACGCCGGAAAGTCACGGCGCCCTACGTCCAGTCTGGTGTGGATAGTATATTGCGCCCTGCGCTATTTGTTGTGTTGCGAGGTATGTTGTTGTTGTGAGTTCTGTCGGTTATGTCTAGATGCCGATCTAGGGACCCCTGTCCTCCTTTATATAGTCCAAGAGAGGCGGGAGTCCTAGTCGGTTAGAAAGTAGAGATCCTTGTAGGATTATGTGTAACTAGTTCTAGTTGGATTACATGTAGGGAATCCTAGTTGGACTAGGTCTTCTTCTCTCTTCTCCGTGGGAAACCCCATGGGTCCCGCATCGACAATGCCCTCCTCCATCCCCAGTGCTTCCTAGCAGTCTTGCCCCTTGAAACCCTAGGCCAAATCATCCAATTTCTTTGGCTGCCTCCAATCCATACATTCATATTGGTATGCTCTTTCCCTTTTCTTGTTGATTTTATTTTATTTTGGATCTAGAAATAGGCATGCTGTTTTGGTCAATTACTCAAAATTGGATGGTGCTTTTGAAGTGAGAGGATCAAAAGAGAACAATCTAAGATGGGCGAGGACGTAGGAGATTGGAGCGCATTTGAAGCCTTGTGTGATGATGTGGAGGGCGCGCGGGATGCGGCTGCGTTAGAAGCCTAGCATCGAACATCAAACAATGGCCATCGGATTTGGTTTGGGTGTTTTATTAGCCCTTGATTTTAATGAAGACGAATTCATGTATGCATTTTGTTGGGTGCACAATGGTTGGAGGCTCTCAGCAGGGGATGTTTTCCTGGGGGGGCCTAATATAATTTTGATTGGTTCATTATTGTAATACCCCAAGAATCACACAACAACAAAGCCTTTTAGTCCCAAACAAGTTGGGGTAGGCTAGAATTGAAACTCAACATGAGCCCCTAGTCATGGTTTAGGCACACCAATAGCTGCTTTCTAAGCACTCCTATCCAAACAAAGATCTCTAGGTATATCCTAACCCTTTAAATCTCTTTTTATTGCATCCCCCCATGTCAGCTTCGGTCTTCCTCTACCTCTCCTCACATTGGTATGTCGACTTAGAACTCCACAATACATTGGTGCCTCTGAAGGTCTCTTTTGGACATGGCAAAACCACCTCAACCGATGTTGGACAAGCTTTTCTTCAATTGGTGCTACCCCTATACGGTCACGTATATCATCGTTCTGAACTCCATCCATCCTTGTATGACCACAAATCCAACGTAACATACGCATTTCCACGACACTCAGTTGTTGGACATGTCATCTTTTTGTAGGCCAACATTCTGTTCCATACAACATAGTAGGTCTAATCACCGTTCTATAAAACTTGCCTTTAAGCTTTTGTGGTACCCTCTTGTCACATAGAATGCCAAATACTTGGCCCCACTTCATCCACCCCACTTTAATCCTATGGCAAACGGCTGCATCAATATCTCCATCCTTCTGCAGCATCGAACCTAGATAATGGAAGGTATCTTTCTTAAGCACCACTTGACCTTCCAAACTCACCTCTACCTCCTCATGTGTAGCGTAGCCAAAGTCGCATCTTATGTATTCTGTTTTAGTTCAACTTACTCTAAAACCTTTGGACTCAAGGGTCTGCCACCATAAACTCTAGTTTCCTATTTACTCCTATCTGGCTTTCATCAACTAGCACTACATCGCCTGCAAATAGCATACACCAAGGGATATCCCCTTGAATGTTCCTAGTCACTTCATCTATTACCAAGGCAAAGAGATACAGGCTCAAGGCCGACCCTTGATGAAGTCCTATTTTAATCGGGAAGTACTCAGTGTTACCATCATTTGTTCGGACACTAGTCATGGCATTGTTGTACATGTCCTTGATGAGGGTAACATACTTTGTTGGGACTTTATGTTTGTCCAACGTCCACCATATAACATTCCTTGGTATCTTATCATAAGCCTTCTCCAAGTCAATGAAAACCATGTGTAGGTCCTTCTTCTCCTCCCTAAACCACTACATAACTTGTCTTATTAAGAAAATTGCTTCTATGGTTGACCTTCCGGGCATGAAACCAAATTAGTTCATAGATACCCGTGTCGTTCCTCGTAGTTGATGCTCGATAACTCTCTCCCACAGCTTCATTGTATGGCTCATCAACTTAATTCTTCTATGTTAGAAATGATAGGCAATATAAACAATGAAGAATAGCAGATCAAACATAGGGGACATGAGATTTTAATGTGGAAAACCCTCCCAAGGAAGAAGGAAAAAACCACGTGCACCAGCCATCAAATCTTCACTATATCTGGTGAGGTTATAAACGTCGGGGATTTACAACTTTTCTTATCCCAAGACGATGGCTTACAGGAAGTATATATAGAGATGGAAAAACCCTAATAGGCGTTCACTTCGGCCCAAGCCTCCCGGTGACGGGCCTCGCTTCTCTCCGTCAGAAGTTTGCCTTTATCTTGTACATAACTAAATTTGGATCACAACTCAACAAACTCCACCTTGAGACAAATTCATTCTTGTAGCATAAAACGAACCTTCACTCTGAAACAACAAAGAAATACTTCCGGAGCCAAATAGCCTCTTGGGCTAAATAGTTATACCAACTAAGCTTGAGCAAAGCTCAAACTTAGCAACAGGAACTGGCTTTGTCAACATATCAGCAGGATTATCATGTGTGCTTATCTTGGATACCTTCAGCTTACCTTGCGCGACAACATCGCGAACATAATGGTATTTGACATCAATGTGTTTCGTTCTCTCATGGAACATCTGATCTTTAGTGAGACATATAGCACTTTGACTGTCACAAAATAAATTAATGCAAGAATCATCTCCACAAAGCTCAGCAAACAAAGCTTTCAACCAAACCAATTATTTACATGCTTCAGCAATAGTCATGTATTCTGCTTCAGTGGTAGACAGGGCAACAACGGGCTGCAATGCTGCCCTTCAACTCACAGCACAACCACCAATAGTGAACACATAACATGTGAGAGATCTCCTCTTATCCAAATCGGTAGCAAAATCTGAATCCACGTAGCCAGTGAGTCCCTTATCAGTCTTGCCAAACTTCAAACATGAATTTGTTGTGCCACGAAGGTACCTAAAAATCTACTGAACAGCCTTCCAATGTTCTTTACCAGGATTAGCCATGTATCTACTAACCAAACTCATAACATATGATAAATCGGGATGAGAGCAAACCATGGCATACATCAAAGAACCAACAACACTAGAATATGGAACTCTTGACATGTACTCAAAATCATCATCCATACTAGCACATTGTAAAGCTGATAATTTAAAATGAGGAGCAATAGGAGTACTAACAGATTTTGCATCACGCATGTTGAGATGATGAAGAACTTTCTTAATGTAACTTTGCTGACTAAGAAATAACAAACCAGAATTTCTGTCTCTTGTAATCTCCATACCTAGAATTTTCTTAGCAGCACCAAGATCCTTCATCTCAAACTCACTACTCAACAATTTCTTCAATGTAGTGATTTCTTTCTTGCTCTTGGCAGCAATCAACATATCGTCAACATATAACAGCAAGTATATAGGTGATCTATCAATAAATTTAATGTACACACAGCTATCAAATTCAGACCTCTTAAAACCATGTGACATCATAAAAGAATCAAACATTTTATACCATTGATGAAGAGACTGTTTCAAACCATATAAGGACCTCTTTAATTTGCAAACATGATCCTCCTTACCAGGTACTATGAACCCTTCTGGCTGGTCCATGTATATCTCCTCCTCGAGCTCTCCATGTAGAAACGCGGTCTTTACATCTAACTGCTCAAGCTCAAGATCTCGCATAGCAACAATACTGAAAAATGTATGAATTGAACTATGCTTTACAACTGGAGAGAACACATCATTATAATCAACACCAGGAATCTGACTGAAACATTTTGCTACTAACCTTGCCTTAAATCTTGGAGGCTCACTGGGAGATAAACCCTCCTTTCTCTTGAAGATCCATTTGCAATGAACGACCTTCTTTTGTTTAGTCAAGCGCATAGCATCCCATGTGCCATTTTTCTCGAGTGACTGCATCTCCTCTTGCATAGCGGAAATCCACTTCTCGCGGTCACCAGAAACAACAGCTTCAGTGTACGTAGCCGGCTCATGAATGTTCGCCTCCTGTTTAGCACAACTAAAGGCATAATGAACCATATCAGATTCCTCAATTAAACGTGGATGAGGTCCACAATTCCTCTTTGTTCTACGATCTGCAATAGACTGATTTTGAGGCTACAAAATAGGAGGTGAGTGCTGAACAATATCATGAACATTGTTATCAATAATTTCAGTTTCCTGATCATCTACGTGCTCCACCTGCACGCTAACATGTTGCTGCTCCTCATCAGAACCAACTGGAGAAACATCTATAGACAAGCTATCATTAAACATAATAGATTCATTGAAAACAACACTCCTGCTCATGAAAGTCTTTTTAGTTTCAAGATTCCATAACTTATATCCTTTAACTCCAAAACCATAACCAAGAAACAGACACTTAATGGCTCTAGGTTCTAGCTTACCATTATCAACATGAGCATAAGCAGTGCAACCGAAAAATCTCAACTGTGAATAATCAGTAGGCATACTAGACCATACCTCAATGAGAGTTTTCTTATTAAGTGGAATAGAAGGTGGCCGGTTGATGAAGTAACAGGCGGCGTTAGCACCCTCAGCCCAAAAACGCATGTTCATATGAGCATTGGACAACATGCAACGAGCCCTCGAGATGATGGTTCAGTTCATGCGCTCAGCCACACCATTTTGCTGATGAGTGTACGGGATGGTGTGGTGCCTGACAATGCCTTCTTCCCCGCAGTAATCATTAAAAGCATCTGAACAGAATTCACCGCCATTGTCAGTACGAAGCAATTTTACCTTCTTTTTAGTTTGCCTTTCTATCATAACTTTCCACTCTTTAAAAACAGCAAAAGTATCATCTTTATTTTTTAGAAAATAAGGCCACATTTTTCTAAAGTAATCATCAATAATGTAAGCATATAATGAGCACCACCATTAGAGGGCTTACAAGACGCCCCCCACAAATCAGCATGTACATAATCAAGTGTACCTTTGGTGATATGAATAGATGCATTGAATATTACCCTCTTGTGCTTACCAAAAACATAGTGCTCACATAACTTCATCTTACCCACAATACAGCCATCCAGCAGGTCTCGCTTGATCAATTCTGCCATACCAAGTTCACTCATATGCCCAAGACGCATATGCCAGAGATTAGTCTTACTTTGTTCATCATTAGAAACAGTAACAGCAGTGACGGAACCATGTAAAGTACTTCCTCTAAGAACATATAACTTTACAAAATTCATATCACCTATCATATGAATGAGAGAGCCTTTTGATACCTTACACACTCCACCTGAACCGGAGAGTTTGTACCCCTCGGCATCAAGTGCGCTGAGGGAGATGAGATTTCTGGCCATCCCTGGTATGTGTCTCACATCTTTCAGTGTGCGTATCATGCCATCATGCATCTTGATCTGAACGGAGCCAATGCCCACGATCTCACGTGGGTTGTTATCTCCCATACGCATGAAATCTCCACTCTGCGCAGACTCGTAAGAACTGAACCAATCTCTGTTAGAGCATATATGAAACGAGCATGTAGAATCAAGTATCTATTCATCACGGCCAGCAACACAACCAGCAAGAACCACAAGAACGTCTCCTGAATCAGAACTATCAGTAGCAGAGACAACAGAGGCCTTACCATCACCATCGGATTTGTTTTTTGGTTTATATGTACCGTTTCTTTTCTCCTTATTCTGCAACTTCCAACAATCATCAATGACATGAGTATCTTTCTTACAATACCTGCAGAACTTATCCCTGCCTCTGGACTTCGAATGGCCTTTACCGTTCTTGCTCTTGTCTCGATTATTGTTGTTGTAGTAGGTTTTCTGCTCGGGCCTGCCTCTAACCTGCAACACTTCGCCCTTGGAAGACGACACGTCCGACTGAACCATACCTTTTATCTTCTCCCTCGTCTAGAGGGCCTCATATACTTTCGCAAGGGTTAGTTCATCATGGCTTAATAGTATGGTATCTCGAAAATTTGCAAACGAACTAGGCAGTTAGCATAATAGTAGAAGAGCTAAATCTTCATCATCATATTTTACCTCCATCGACACTAGGTTGGCAACGATCTCCTTAAAGATCGATAAGTGGTTCATCACCGAACCACCTTCTTGCAGCTTGTGCGTGAACAACTTCATCTTCACATGCATCTTACTGGTTAGATCCTTGGACATGCAGATCGATTCTAGCTTGAGCCAAAGTTCTACGGCAGTTTTCTCCTGTAGCACTTCTTACAAAATATCATTATGCAGATAAAGTTGAATCAGAGACAGAGCCTTACGATCCTTCGGCTTCTCTTCATATAGGAATAGCAGGTAGCACCGTTGTGCCACCAACAGTGCATCAGAGCCTGACTTTTCTTTTGAACTGTGGATAAAGATTGGTCTTCTGGATGTAAATGTGAAATTGTACTTTGTGTAAGAGTGGAAAATTTTTTGTTTGTTTTTTTTTTAGGGAAAAATCTGATACTGTGCATTAAAATGTTTCTGTCCCTGATGTCGTCAGAAAGGGGAAAGGAAAAGAGTGTTCTGTGCCTCCGGCCCGGTGGGCCAAGTGTGGTAGTACCTGATGGCTCCCGTCCTAGCTGCCGTGCTTTGAGGTGGGCCACGTAGCCGTGTTTTGGGTCAACCTGCTACTATGTAGCCCATCTAACATACTGTACAAGTACAACCCAAACCCAAAAAAAAAACACAAATATATTTGGCAACTTGAAAAGATAAACTTACAAGAGAAAATATTAAAATACAGCTTAGGGAGAGCATAAATTAATCTAGCTACTATCACGGAGCAACGTGTTGGAACGCAAGTGTAGTGAAGCTCCTCTAGGCCATCGCTGTCGAATCCGTTGAGGACGTAGACAAGCACTCCAGTCGATGCAAGCAGAAAAGGGAAGGTCGCCATCGCGCCGACGCAAACCAACGGTTCTGTTGGAACACCCAAGCCGGCCGTGTCTGCACGCCATCGCAGTCGCCGTACAAAAGCCAAACAACTGCCATTCATATCATAGCTACAGTACGTAGCTGAAGGGAGCCTTTGCCATCCATATATAGCCCCCCAACAAAACGTTCGAAATGACGATATTCTTCCATCATTTGGATTCGGGTACTTTTTTTGTGGTATGTCAAAGCACTTACATCACAAAAGACCAATCTATATGAAAAAGGTAGTAGCTGTTGCTGTTGCTGCTGCTGCGAGCCTCTCTGACCGTGTTTTTTATCCAGGATAATATATATCACTTCTTCTTCTTTTGATTTAGGAAAGAACTTTCATTCGTTCATTCAAAATCAGCACCCTGATCGAGGTCCATACAACAGTGGCATGCATGCCGCCGTCAGGCTGCGCATGAACCAACGACGTCGAACGACGCTGGGACTTGGAGGTTTCCATATCCATCCATTAGCGGAGCCAGCAGCTTTTAGGAGCCCAGACAATTTTTATTATGTAAAAATATTTAGCTAGAAAATTACAGAATTTTACTTTAATATAAATAAAATTTTCTTTTAAGCGTCAGGCGACTAGCCCGCCCGGCCGCTCGGGGTGGCCGGACGGTGGCTCCGCCACTGTATCCATCCATCGTGAGATGAACCGGGCTATCATCGTCCACCATGCATGCTTCCATGTCATGAGTGTGGTCAGGCTGTCAAATCCCAAGTACAGAGTGTCGGCGGCCATGGAGCCCGGGAACACGACCTTCCTTTCATGTTGGAGATGCATGTGATAAGCAATATTACATAGGGTCTGTCTCTGTGGCAGGTAACTGATGGTTTGCTTAACCATCCGTCATACTCTGTGATGTATTTTTGTAATGTTCATGTGATATACATGTAAATGTTCACGTAGTACATGATGTTCTATAATGTCGTGATATTCACGTAGTATACATGTGATGTTCTATGATGTATTTTGGGATGTTTAAGTGATACACATGTGGTGTTCTGTTATATTATGTGATGTATTTTAATGTTCTGTAATGTTCTTAGGTGGTTACTAAAATACATGTGATGTTCTGTGAGGTATTTTATAATATTCTGTGATGCATTTTGTGATGTTCCGATAGTATACATGTGATGTTCTACGAAATTTGACTGACAAAATAAAGCAAAATATCAGGCAACTGCATTTGAGTAAAACTCTATTACACATGGCCACAACGGCACATTCTGTGCTTTTCATCTTTTGCTTGGGTTGCTGCTTCGTTTCACATGCTTTTTTCTTTATGCATGCGTTGTATCATTTCGAATTTCAATCCAAAGCTTGATCCATGTCAGCTAAACTTTGGTGCATTTTTAGTTACATTTGATCATCCATAGAGACAAAAAAAATTATGAATATAGATCGAGAAAAAAAGTGTAAGGCTGTTAGACCTTTCATATTATTCCCTCCGTCCAGCGAAACATGCAATTCTAACATAGTATTACGTTTTAGTATCTTAAGTTTAAATAATTATAGATAAAAAAGTATCAATATTTATGATATCAAATAAATACCATTAGATTAATTACGAAATGTATTTTCATAATAAATTGATTTGGAGCCATATTCACTAAAGACTTAGTCAAACATGAACTACTTTTTCTAGCACGCAACCCATAATCGCATGTTTTCCAGAAAAAAAGAGAGTGTATTCTCCGCAAAAATTGTTATTCAAGTTGTCTTGTCGTATATGAAACTTCATATAGCACGTAGCATCCGCGTCTTCTAAGCGCTCCTAGTTATTGTAGTTGTACGATCAACCAATCAAAGTTGGGTCACTCCTCCGAGAGCCTATGCGCTTCATGCCCTCTCCCTCCGAGCTGCGCGTGGTATTTCTGGGCCCTGCGTTGCAGCGTGTGCAAAAAACAAAAAAAGGTCTGTTTACTGAAAACTCAGGTGATTTACACCCTCCTATCACCCGAGTGACTGACAGAACAGATAAAATCACTCAAATTTACCATACAAAAGAAATCGAGTGATTCAAGTTGATCTGTCACCCGATTCCAATAACCACAACAAAATCCAAAGAACCCGATTCCCATAACCACAACAAAATCCAAAGAACGAAATAAAAAAGATAAAAAACAAAACAAAAAATAAATAAAGAAAATACAGATTAAACATATCAGTTGTATTAAAGGCAAATTAGAAGAACAAAGCAGAAAATCAAAAGAAAAAAGACAGATCTAACAGATCATTTCTATAAAAGGCAAATTACAAGAAGATCGAAGCAAAAAAAACAAAGAAAAAAGGCAGAATTCACTGATCATTTCTATGAAAGGCAAATTAGAAGAAAATCAAAGCAAAAAAACATAGAAGAAAGACAGATTCAACAAATCATTTCTATGAAAGGAAAATTAGAAGAAGATCAAAAGCAAAAAAAACATAGAGAATTGTTCAAGTAATCCAAATGACCACTCTCATTTACAAAGAGTTAATTTATACCAATTGAACACAGAACTTACACCTATATAGACATAGTAAAATAAGCTACAGTGAGGTGTAGCCTGTAGCTACTAATCAAGAAATGAATTTGCGCAAGGCTGCACCTTGGCCTGGGCCGCGGCGCGGCAGCTTGGGTGCTCGGCGCCGATGTGCGGACGCCGGAGTGGGGTCGAAGGTGAGGAAGAAAGGGAAGGATGCGAGGAAGAAAGAGTCGCGCTGTCTGCTGGACGAGGGTGCTCAGCGCCGGGACGGCAGGGCCGTTCGGCTTGCTGAATCTTGACTAAAATTGGCTAAAAAATACTGTTTTGACTGAAAAAATATGAAAGGAAAATACTGTTCTGGCTGAAAAAAAGAAACCGAACATGCTAGATTTAAGGTAAGACAAACGGGCATAATGTGATGCCGTTTCCAGCTGCATACAGCGGGGCCATACGAGAGGAATTAATGCGATGCGATGCCTTTTCCGGTGCATGCGGCGGGGTCATACGAGAGTAGAGCGCGCGGGATTAGGCGCTTCGCCCAGCTGTCATCGCGTCCGTTCATGCCACCAGATGGACGGCAGAGAAATCAAGTGACACGACACCCAAAATCACCCGAGCGCAGATTTAGGGCTCGTTCGGTTTGGCTGGAACGAGACCAGGAACAATTCCGGCTCACGAAGCTTATACAAATTAGATAATCGATTCAACTGAGCTTTCCAGGGAGTCGTTCCCTTGCAACCGAACATGCCCTTAGCGGGAAAAAAAAATGGAACATGCTAGACATCTCGATCCACGTCTTCTTCCAATCCTCGGACCCTCCGTCGCATCCAAATCCTCCGCTCCCGCACTGCCGCACCCTCTGTACCGTCGTGACGGCGCCCGCCCGCGCCTCCTCCACTCCTGCCTCTTCCAATCCTCGGCTCCCCCACCACTGCGCCCTCCACTTCGTCGAGAGGCAGCCAATTGGTGCTGGCGATGCAAACAGAGGCCGGTGGGGGCGTCAAGCGGTACCTCTGCTCGACTGCTCATGACGCTGTCAGCAGCGGGGGCCTGGGCAACGCGGCGTCGATGGTGTTGGCATCCCGTCCATTTGCTCCCAAGTCACCGTCTGTGCCTGTCCCCCTGTAGCATCTCTGCCTCAACATCCTGCAGCCGAAGCCTGAAGCAATCTTGCCTCAGCAAGAATGTATTGCTAGCTTTAAGGTAACATATGTTGCCTCCTATTTTGTCAGATCATCAACCTGGATAATGTGTTGAATGTATATATCTTCTCTATATGCTTCTAAGTATGCCGCTGCCCGCTGAACTGTTTGATAAAAGGCCAATATAGCATATTCCACCGTTTTCACTTGGCTTTGGGTTGTAGCTGGAAAGCAAATTTTTGTTGTTCCAAAACGGAGCTACAGTTGTAAAGTACCTCAACTAAAGAATGCAAGGATCTGTTCAGCCTTTGCTAATAATCTCCATGTTTATCTTCAGGTCCTTCAGGATGTGCTAGGAATGCAGTTTTGCCTTGACATTATTGAGTAATTTTTTTCGTCCTTTGTTTGTTCCTTTATCCATAGATACATGAATGTTTCCACCGCTTTCGATCGACTATACAGTTGGGTCATTTGGCTATTAACCACCCAGACAAGCTTCCCAACCATCTACTGGTTGATGAGCACCTTCAACAGCAGCGACGAAGCCAGCGGGGGGCTACCCGTGCTCCAGCCCTCCCTACGGCCATGATTTACATGGAGCCCGGGCTTAGCCCGGGCTACCGCCATGAGGAGGAAGAAGAAGACAAGGAGGGGCTGGAGGAAGAAGAAGAGGAAGCCAGCCCTGGCTTCGTCGATTTCTGGCTTCGTCGCTGTTCAACAGTATGCCTTCAACAAGCATTGATTTCATTAATCTAATTTATCTATGACATATAAACTTGAATGAGATCTATGCATACAGGCTCAATTTGGCATTTGCCGGTTTCTACTGCTCCTATTACGATTACATATGTATTTGTGTCCTATTAGTCTATTACAGTCACACTTTTGGCCCCATGTGTTTCTACAACTTCAACTCCCTCTAATGATCCCTGTATAATTTATGGAAAAAGTCTACTTAACCCTCACTTTTCATACTTGGTCTACTTCACCCCCCAACTATGAAACCGTCTGTCACTACTACAGAATGGACTTGTTGTCCCGGGCGGTAACAGCCTTTAGTCCCGGTTACCGCGCCGGGACAACGATCCCGGGACTAAAAGTGGAACCTTCAGTCCCGGGTCATCGAGCCGGGACTAAAGAGAGACCTTTAGTCCCGGTTGGTAACACCAACCGGGACTAAAGGCCCTCCAGCCGAGCGAACCTGGCGCACCCTTTAGTCCCGGTTGGTAACACCAACCGGGACTAACGGTTCACCCTTTAGTCCCGGTTGGTAACCCTAACCGGGGCTAAAGGTTCCTTTTCTTTTTCTTTTTTTTTTGTTTAATTTGTTTTTAGTTCAGTTATACGTATTTGTTTAATATATAATATATTTTTATGTACGTATTCTACGCTGCTAATATAAATACACGTATGCGTATAATTACATCTAATTCTCATCTTGAGCATTATTATATTCGAATAAAGTATGAAACTATATATATTATAGATATATATATATATGTATATATACAACACTTTCATAATCTTGTTCTCGAAAATAACGATATCAATAAACATTTAATTTACATTATTTATTCCTTAAGATCAAAGTAGAACTCGCCGTTGGGATTTAGCACTTTTTCTAGAAGATATCCTGCTATTGACTCTTGAACTGCTTTCAGATGGTCTTTTTGCATGACCCTTCGTTTCAACCATTCAGTCTTGCATTTGAAATAAAAGGAAAAGTATTAATACACATATATGTTATATATTCATTTAAAAATAAATAAAAATTGATATATACGTACTCTGAGGACATCTTCAGGAGTTCTTCTTATGTGCGCAGTGATAAATTCACAAACGTAGTATCCACACAAGTTATTACCTGGTTCCTGCCGCAAACACCACTGTACGAGAAGAAGATTATTCTCATCATCTCACACGTAAATTGAAGTACGATATAGTAATTAAACACGTGGGGAAGTGTATATAGTACAACTTACTGGTATTTCAACTACATTAAGTGATGCCTTGCAATCCTTGCGATGTTGCCGAATAAACTCTTTCCAAACCCTGTGCGACCAATAATGTACGATCGTTAATAAATTATGGCAAAGTCTATTCAATAATAGTTGTACGCGAGAGATCGAAATTACCCCTGGATAATGTCTATCATATCTTGGTATAGTGCCCGTTCTTTTCTCAACGAGTCAAAGATTAGTAACCGACTTGAGTTTAACTCAATGACAATGAGTATCCAGTGAAAACTGCATTGGTTTATACACACACGTACATGCATATAAGTTGTATTGATATTACATAAAATGTGTAGACTACATTATTATTAACACTTACTCAAAGTTGTACGGGAAAAGTATTGTTGTCTTGTCGTGCTGCTTCACGAAGAACATCATGATATTCTCCTGTGCTTCAGATACCCATCGCTCCTTGACAATAATACCGGTTTTGAATACGATATAAGGATCAATGAAGCCAACACTGGTGTCTTGTATTCTTTGGAGCTCTGACATCTGGAATCTGTATATAAATATAAGTTACATGTGAGGATAATTATATACACGTACGCATGGAAGTGAGTTTATTAAATAAAAGTAAGAATCACTTACAAACAAAAGGAGCTAATGATTGATTTGTCCAGAGCATCCATGTGGTATAGTTGATGCAATTCTTCGAAACTAATATGTAAGATGTCATCGCCACGGAAGTAATGATGGTCTCTAAATCTGACAAAGATCCACTGCTCACCCCTGCCACACGCCTACATGTACCACTTGTTGAGCAAGTACATTTGCGTACCCAATTCATTCAGAGCCGCAGGGTTGTACAGACTTTTGCCATATTTATAAGTCTTCCAGGTATCAACTTCCAGGTTCTGGATTGAAGCTTTGCCCATCAATTGATCCAAGGTTAAACTAATATCTTGAAAAAAAGCATTAAGGGCTTGAACTGACACTTCTCCAAAGTTGTCTGGTCGATAGACTTCTATGTTGGAACTATATTGATTAGCAACAACAAGATTTTGCATTGGTTGCTTCATTTGTCCGAGCTATGGGACATCCTTCCCTGATGCTCTTTTCCTTTTCTTATCTGCATCATGTGACTTCACGAGAGAGCGGTCATAGTCTGATAGTGGCGAAGGCTTACGAAGTTCAATCAGCTTTTTCTTGTGAGCATCGACCTTCTGCCTCAGCACCTCTCGTGGTAGGTAAAAGTATGGCTTCTCCTTAAGCTTCGCTTGACTCTTCTTTTTGGTATCTATAAAAAAATCTTTCACTTTTTTGTCTTCTTCAGCTGCTATTTGCTCATCAATTTTTTTAGAAAGTATTTCTTGAGAAATAACTCTTTTTCTCGGGGTTTTCTTTGCCGCCGGGACCTTAGACGTCTTTGTAGTGCGTCGCTGTGGAGGGGGTGGGGGCGGTGTTGGAGACCGGCATGGAGGCGATGTGGCCAGTGTTGGTGGAGACCGGCGTGGAGGCGTTGGAGATCGTTGTGGAGGCGGTGGGGCCGGTGTAGGAGTTGGAGATCGTCGTGGAGGCGATGGGGCCGGTGTAGGAGTTGGCGATCGCCGTGGGGATGAAGTCGTCTCGCCCCCCACGACGCTGTGATGAGATGGGGAATGAATGATTAGGCTAGGCTGGGGGGAGACCCTGCTACAAAAACAAGTTGTGTGTCAATTATTTTTTAAGCCAATAGAAAATTAATGGAAAATAATATTTCATTCACTTTCATTCGTACCTAGGGTGAGGTAGAGGAAGCGGTGGCGCCCCAGGAATGATGATGAAGCGTTTGCGCCATTGAATAAATGTCTTTTCTGCTTCTCCTAGTGTCTTCTCTCCATCACCGCCTTCAATGTCAAGAGGAACATTGTTGTAACCTTTGAGCACTCTATCGACCAAGACGCTAGCATATCCAGGTTGAATAACTGACCCATGGATTCTTGGTGTCTTCGTTCGGTCTATTGGAGATACAACCCCGACAGCCACCATGATTGATGCATTATTACCATCTAGAATGTGCAGCTCACATGTTGTTAGAGGCTCAGTAATGTCATCAACAGGGAAGCGCAACCTAGCGTCGTCTTGAATAACTGGCAGCTCCGTAGAAGCACAACTGCTTTTCATCTGACCAACGGGGCTAATGGTGACTCCCGGCGTTGATTGCGATTGCATTTGACTCATTGCTAGCTGCACTTGCCTCTTGATCTCCTCCTGCATTCTTGCCTCAAGAGATTTTTCTCGTTCACGTGATTCAAGCAATGCTTGTCGTGACTCGTCAACAAATTGCTCCAATGCACGGATTCGTTCTGCCTCCTCATCCTTCTTTCTTTGGCGACTTCTGTAGGTATCCTTGTCTGCTGGGAATGCGTGTAGCCACGGAACCGCCCCATAGCCTCTTGTTCGACCACCGTGTTCGGGATTCTCTAGTGCATATGTCAATTCATCCTTCTCTCTGTTGGGCTTTAAAACACCACTATCAGCTTCTTCCCTAGCACGAGCTAGTCTCTGTGTTGCTCTCTCAATTGTTTGGCCAAAAATTAGCTTGCCAGTGTCTAGGTCTAGGCTTCCCCCATGAGCGTAAAACCAATTCTTTGCGCGTTGAGGCCAGTTCTTCTCTATTGTTTCAGGTATGATTCCCTTGGCAGTAATCTCTGCTTCTAGGTTCTGCCACTTGGGAATAGCACTCTTATAACCACCTGATCCCATGCGATGATGGTATTGCTTCTATCGGGCATTCTACCGATTCCTCATCACACGTTCCTCACTGTCTTGGGATGTCTTGTATTCTACGAAGGCATCCTAATGGGACTCCAACTTGACAAACGCCTTAGCATTGAAATTCAGCGTAGCATTCTTCAAGATAAACTTTTTATACAATGTCTTCTTCCAACTCTGGAACAATGTTGCCATCTTCTTCATTGTCCAATCCCTCACTAGCTCCTTCAAAGCATCATCTGCTTGTAATGTGAAATGCTGAGTGATATCGCTCCAAGCTAGGTTCTTGTCACGATCAGATACAAAACTAACATTAGGAGCGGATATCTTCTGCTTCCATTCACGAGCACTAACTGGGATCCTATCCCTTACAACGAACCCACATTGATTGACATATGTCTGAGCATGTGGTCCCAATGGTTTGCCGGTGTCGGTGTCGAATTCTGATATTATGAAATGGCCCTCTAATGGCTTTTTTGGCCCTCGGACTTTCCTACTTTTGTCGGTGGTTGATGTAGATCCAGAGACCGGCTACATGAGTAGAAACACAACGATTAACAACAAATATACGTACGCATGCATCTATAAGAGATGATAGATAATTGAATATACCTCGCCAGTATTTTCTTGTGCGACAATTTGTTAATCTTCAACCACCGGCATATTTAGGATATCCTCATAATCAGCAAAGTACTGACTCGTGTCATCTACATCCACATTGGTGCCGGCGTTGATAATATCCGCCATTATGTCATCACTCAAGTTATCATTCGGAGCAGCCATTTGTATCTTCAAGATAATACATAGATAGAATTACTATGGTACATAACATAAGTACATGTGATAACACATATAGAATTACTAAATCCAATTAAATATAATAACACATAATATTTCATCAACATGGAAATAAGTACATGTATATATATACACATAGAATGATACAATATATTTTCTCTCTCTCTCAACACATAGAAATAAGTGCATATGTCTATATCTCTAGATATGCATGTGATACACATAGAATGTCTCTCTAGATACAATTTTCTCTCTCTCTCTCAACACATGAAAATAAGTACATGTATATATACATATAGAAATAATTAAGTACATATGTATACATATAGAATCTCTCTCTAGATATAATATATATAGAGAGATAGAATATATAATTACTAAATCCAATTAAATAAATCTAACATGAAATTAGATAAACTAGTAAGATAATACATTTTAATCTAACATATATCAAAAACTATAATAAAAAACTATCTAAAAAAACTATCTAAATAAAATACTAATTAAATTTTAATACATTTAAATCTAATATATCAAAAACTATCTAAAAATAACTAAAAAACTAACAATAAACTACATGTACTTATTTTAATCTAACATACAGCCGAGACTTTGTAAAAAAAATCTAAAAAATATGGCCGATCGAGAGCAGCAGATCATATCGAGTTCGACGACGGAGGCCGTACGACGTGGGCGCGCGGGAAGAGCGTCGGCGACGGATGGTGGGGTCGGGTGCGGCGGCGGAGACGGGATGCGGCGATGCGGGCCTGGAGAATGGCGCGGCCGGGCGGGGGTAGACGACGGCGGCGCGGCAGAGACGAGCTCGGCGACGGCGGATGGCGCGGCCAGGCGGGCGGCTGAGCGACGGAGGCGAGATCGAAGATGAACAGAACAGACGTTCGATATATATAGCCTGCGACCCTTTAGTCCCGGCTTGTGTTGCCAGCCGGGACTAAAGGTATTTTTTGGCGGGCACCGAAATTGCCGCCCACCCTTTAGTCCCGGTTCTTGGTCTGGGCCGGGACTGAAGCCCTGAAAAATTTGCCAACCCGCCAGCGTAATTGGAAAGGCCTGGGATTTTGTTTTTGTTTAATACTAGGTTAATTAATTAATTCCATAGCAACTTCAATACTTTGCAATATTTATTTTAAAAAATACTATTGATTAACTAATTATTTATTGTAAATAGGAAAATTTTGTAACCTAAAATTTTTAATTTCTTTTATGAATATAGAATATAAATGTTACTAATACTAAGTATTTTGTTAATGCAAAAATATATTTCTAACTTAAAATTAATAAAACTAATATTATTCGATAGGAAATTTATAATCACATTATTGTAACATCAATGTTTCAATTTTTTCTCGATTTTTTACCAAAATTGACAGGAATTTTTTGTTGAACCTATAAAAATAGAGAAAATGTAGTATTTTTTGTTCTACAGCTTTCTCAAATGAAAAAATGGCCTATATAAGGATTGTATATATTGATGAGCTTAACAAACTCGGTATTCAAAACTTTTCAATTTGAGACAATCTAGGGTCCCAAAAACTAGTTTGTAGGCGTCGAAATTTAAAAATCACAAATTTGAACCGTCCAAACTTTCTCAAATGGAAAGTTGACCAAAACAACAATTGTAGATCTTTTTGAGTTTAACAAACTTGGTATTCAAAACTTTTCAATTTGAAATCATTTAGAGTTCATAATACTAGAGTCAAAGTGTTGTTTTTTTATTTGACCAAATTTGACTTGGTCAAACTTGCTCAAATGAGACACTAAATGACCTCAGATGAAAAAACTCTGAATACCAAGTTTGATCATCTCAGTAAGATCTACAATTGTGAAGTCATAACATATTACATAATATCCGTCTCTAAAACATAATATATTAAATATGCATCGTTGTATCATGCGGGCACAACAGTGAATTTCTTCTTGACGTATGACCCTTGGTTATGATCTTGTCGTAACCATGGAGTGTCTTCATCATTTAACATGATGCTTGGATCTTTCTTCACTATGAAGGGTGGAATTCGGACATTTCTTTCGTAATCTTCTGACATGTCTGACTTGTCTTCAATTCCCACTATATTTATTTTCCCAGAAAGAATTATGTGGCGCTTTGGCTCATTGATCATTGAGTTGATGTCTTCATTTTTTCCTCTCTTTGATTTTGTAGACATGTCTTTCACATAGAACACCTGACTCACATCGGCAGCAAGGACGAATGGTTCCTCTTTGTACCCAATATTGTTGAGGTCCACTGTTGTCATTCCATACTCTTTGTCGACTGTTACCCCTCCTCTGGTCAGCTTCACCCATTGGCACCGGAACAAAGGGACTTTAAAATTAGGTGCGTAGTCTAGTTCCCATATCTCTTCTATGCGGCCATAATATGTTTGTATATTTCCATTTGGATCTGTTCCATCTATGCGAACATTACTATTTTAATTGGTGCTCCTTTTATCTTGGGCAACTGTGTAAAATGTATTCCCATTTATCTCGTACCCTTGGTACGTGAGGATATGCCACGATGGCTGCCTAGCCAACAAATACAGTTGCTCATCAATATTGTCATCGCCTTGACATTCTTTTCGTAACCAACCACTGAAACTTTCCATGTGCTGACGCCTAATCCAAGCTTCAGTCTTCCCTGGAAATTTGGATCGTAAGAACTCCTTATGTATCTCGATGTACGGATGCACCAATGACGAGTTCTGAAGAACTGTGTAGTGTGCTTTATTGAAATAATCGTCTTCCATGCCGATATATGTTTTCTTCCCTAAAGTTCCTTTACCACTGAGTCGCCCCTCGTGTCGTGATTCGGGAACACCAATCGGGGCAAGGTCAGGAATAAAGTCAACACAGAACTCAATGACCTCCTCTGTTCCATAGTCCTGGGCGATGCTTCCTTCAGGCTTAGAACGGACTTTCATATATTTCTTCAAGACTCCCATAAACCTCTCGAAGGGGAACATGTTATGTAAGAACACAGGTCAAAACCACGTTACTGTAGCAGACCAGCTGTTACTGTAGCAAACCGCTGTCAAAAAAACGCCCAGGGGGTAAAATAGACGGTTTTGGAAAGTTCAGGGGATAAAACAGACGGTTTCATAGTTGATGGGGTGAAGTAAACCAAGTATGAAAGGTGGGGGGGGGGGGGGTAAATAGACTTTTTCCTATAATTTATGCCTATAAAATATCAGTGCTAAATATTTTAAGGACTTCGTTTGTGTTATTTGTTTAAAAATTAGATAATTTTACTGAATGATAAAGTCCTTAGAGTAGGTCTATGAATTCTTTTATCATAACATAGTTTTGATGATTAAAAGGCCTGGGCTACGGATATGACACTCAGAGATTTGCTTCATATTCTCTTCCTCAATCACGTCATACTAAAGTGTAAGTTTACCCTGTTGGCGTTCATTCTTCTTGCTATTATCACTTCCTATAAAATATGCATCGAGCATCTTTGGCTGATGTGCAGGGATGTTTCTTACATGCGATTCGTTCGCTTGTCTTAAAAATGGCTTGTTCGGCTTCTTTTTTCAGCCGGAACAGTGTTTTTCTCTCACAACAATTCAGCCGGAACAGTGTTTTTCAGCCAGTTTCAGCCAAGTTTCAGACCAGCGAACAGGGCCATGGTGATTTCTTTTATGTTTGTGCTTACTGGAGTGGCCACTTTGAGCAAAACTTGCATACCTACAGTATAGGCTGTCAGTGGCGGATGCACGATGCGGGATAAGGGGGGCTAAAATAATGGAGATGTTGATTTGCATGAAGATTTAATGGTGAAATCAAGCTTTTGCTACAGTAATTAGGCTTGAAATCAAGAAATTAGGGGGGGCTGGAGCCCCCCCAGCCCCCCCCTTTGGATCCGCCGCTGTAGGCTGTCCTGTGTTTAAATTGCTCTAAATCATGTGACCGCCACCACCGCTCTCCTGTTGGAATAATGGGGCCGTCGCCCACTTCCTCTTCCTCTCCCTCCCCCTCGGCCTTCCTTCGCCCTTGCTGGGCGGAGCTGCCGTACAGCCTCTCTCTTCTCAGAATTATGAGACTCGGATGGTGGATCACTGGATTCGGATCCTTCTCCTGTAGTCTGTCCTTTCTTCTTCAGATTGATTTTGGAAATCTGGATCCTATACGTGTGCCAGTATGTGAAGTTCATATTTATGCCAAACTAAGATTCCATTTCAATTTCAGCGTTACTTGCCTTTGTAGTTCTACAAATATTTGCTCACCTCTTTGTTCTATTGCATTCGTGCCCCATCATGCTTCATGCGTTAAGCAACCATTTTTTTATTTTTAGTATACAGTATATTAACGTGGTAAGCTGTCGGCTCAAATTCATATTGTGCAGCTTGTGTACACTAAAGGTTTGTTATGACACACTTCAGAATTTTGTCTTGATAGGCTATTCATGTTTTGCTATGTTTCCTGCTCATATGCCCTTCCTCTATTCATGCAGTTTCCTACAAGACAATTTAGTCAAATATGTTTAATTATGGAATGTTGTGTTGGCTGCCTTGTGCATAGACTGAAGCCAGAAATTAGTCTCTTTTTTTCCTATTTTGGCCATGTAAGGATGCTTGCAGAATACTCCCTCCATCCCAAATTATGGCCCCGTTCGCTGGTCTGAAACTTGGCTGAAACTGGCTGAAAACATTGTTTTGGCTGAATTATTGTGAGAGAAAAACACTGTTTCGACTGAAAAAATAAGTCGAACAAGCCGAATATGGGGTAAGCCGAACGGGGCCTATAAGTCATTCCAAGAATCTTGGAGAGTCAAAGTATCTCAAGTTTGATCAAATTTATATGATAAGATAATAACATATATGATGCCAACTAAGTATCATTAGATTCTTCATCAATTATATTTTCATAGTATACATATTTAATGTCACAAATCTTTATAGTTTTCTCTATAATTTTGGTCACACTTACCAAGATTCATGGAATGACTTATAATTTGGAATACAAGGAGTAGTTCTGCAGTGGATAGATATTTGTTTGCAGGTTCGTATGTGACATGCAACTAAACTGAGAATACAATAGTTCCTTTGCTTCTTTCAATATTTAATTTATTTAGCTATTTTTAAGTTTTGCATCTGGTTTTCATGCCATGTTGTATACTAAACTGGTAATATATTATTAACAAAGGTGGCCATTTCAGCTAAAACAAGTTCTGTTTGTGATTTAGGTAGTTGTTTTCTCTTTGGAGGTCCTTGCATCAAATTATGCACCTTTTGGTCTACTGTGTCATGTGCTGCTATTTTCTGTACACCACACATGTACCGAATGCATCCCGGGTGATTTTATTTCCTTCCAGCCCTGTGATTTGGTTTTCTTGAATTCGAGGTTTCTGAATCTTTAGGTTTATTTTCTTCGGCTGAAGACTTTTAAACCTGCACATTTATAAACATCACCCTAGGTCACTTGCACCACCAATGTTTTTTTTAACTCCACCAATGTTATAATTACATTAGACTGTACAAAGACATTGATTGCCTCATGGTCCTGACTGCATATAATAGTAAAAAAGGCTCTTTAAGTGATACCCCACTGCCCTTGGTCAGTGCCATTACTAAATATGATGCTTTTGCACTGATATGCCTGGCACTAGCATGAATGGCTATGATGCTTGGCATATAATTCAAACATCTGGTTTACTGTGCTATTCTGTTCAATCTGATTCTGATATGGTCCCTACTCTACTCAATTCAACCTCATCGCTTTATGTTTTTCTCTACATGCATGACGATATATATCTTTTTCCCTTTTCAGACATGGACACGAGCACCAGTTTATACAACTCATCGCCTCATCAGGTGTTAAGGTTCATTGTTTGTCTAGTTTGTAAGAAAAACAACTCTAAGGAGCCTGCGATTAGTCACTATTAATTATTATTAATGCTACTCCTCTGTAATCCTTCATAAAATTTTGCTTTTGTTTTGGTCTAAAGACAACTGAAACTTATTTTAATTCATGTTTTTATCCTTAATTATGGTGTACGAGGTGGTTTGAAGTTCCCTCCAGTTGTACCCTGAACTTGCAAGAGTATGCATGCAAACTGTTATTTTCAACTAGAGAAGATGAAATAAGTCTGTTGTATAATGTTGCCTTCTATGGCTTAGCCTATGTAGTCGTCGTTATCTCCAAATTTATTTTGTATCCTACGAGTCTGCTAACATGATCGGGTTTCTGAGCGACAAAGCGTATGTACTTCCTCTTATCTCCAAATTTACTTCGCATCCTAAAAGTCTGTTAGATGTGCTTTATGACCTACAAATGGCACTTAAACTTTTCTAAACACCACAGGTGCATGATCTATGCTCCTGTCATGTTCCCAGATGCCAAACACGTGTATGCGCCCTGTCCTACGGGCGCAACGAAGCGCGCCTCCTGACCTAGTTATTATATATAAACCGTCCTAGGCATCTGACTGCGGCTAGGATCATTTGCCTAGGCAGGTGCTGCCTCCCAAGGCATGAACCGAACAACCCCTATATGCATGCATTGGTTTCTTTGATGGCCGTCATGAAACTAGAGTATTACTCCCTCCGCCTTGATAGCTCTCGATATTTTGGACAATGTCACGGACTTCAAAGTTTATAAAAAAAAACAACAACATACATGCATATAATAATTTTCTTATTTTGCTTTTCAAGACTAATCTAAACATGCTATCTCAGTGTCTTCAGACTCGAATATTTTACAAGCTATTCATACTCATCAAAGTTATAAAAGTTTGGCTCCAACCTTATCTGAAGTGACAAAATAGCATCTTCAAACTAGATAAATGTTTTAAAAGTTATTGATGCTCAAAGTTATAAAATAATAACAAAGAGCCTGCTATTTCCTTAAAAAACAAAGAGCCTGTTATTTCCTTAAAAAACAAAGAGCCTGTTCGGTTGTGCTGCATTGCATGCCGCCGCCGCCGCGTAGCACGGCATGGAGACTGATTGGCTGCTCTGTGCAAGCACCAGCGGCAGCTACTACAGCGCTGCAGAGTAGCACTGCGAGCCCTGAAAAGTCATGGAACGGATGGGAGAATTTGCAAGTCGTGTTGCCAACAGTGCGATTTTTTTCGAAATCTGCAGATAGTCCCTAGTTGGATAGCTGTAAACCTACCTACGTTTTGGCTGCGGTGGTTAGCTATCGCGCCAGCTGTACGTTTTTGCCATTTTTTGAATTTTACACACAAAAAACTGTATATATACTGTTTTATTTAGCCTTTATTTAGATAATTTCAGTTCTTTTGACCCAGTTGCTTGCACTGAAGCATGGTATCAAATTAGTCACCATGTTCGTTTGTTGGTTTCAACCAGGCTTATTCAACCAGCCAACAGTGTTTTTCTCTTACAACAAACCAGCACCAACCAGCCCAGTAACCAACCAGCGAACACGCCGAGTATATGTCAGTATCGTACATACTTTGCGTCCATATATACATGGAACATAGATTAGCTACCACTCTGTTCAAACAACACATAATGGCTATGCTACCAAATTGAAAATCGCCGTTTGCTGCGGCTTGGCATGCATGTTCAAGTAAATCTTCAGTTCTTCACAAAGTATTACTAAATCTTCACAATGTATATCGATCCTATCACCTCTAGCTCGCATGTCAAAGATAAAAAGGCAGCATTTAATCAAGAGGCACACTACGTCATATAGTATTTGTAGGGGCAGCTCTAGAGATTTTGTAGGAACGGTTTGTCCAGCCGTCTCTACCCAAACGCCTCTACAAATTACACCCTCCGGTTTTGATTTTAAGGTCGTTTAGGACAAGGTTTAGCATACCAAGGTGTAATTAATTTGGGTCTATTCTTCCATATTTGCCCTTATTAAATATGCCTCGGAGTTGTTTCAATACAACAACCTCTCTCCATCCGAGTGGCTATTGCATTTGTTCTGGAGTCTTGAGGTCACGGGTTCGATTCCTGAGTTGTGCTGGTTTTTTGCGATTTTTGGCGTTTTTGCATGTGTCCGTTCAAAGAGGAGGGGGAAGATGAGAGGCCTGCGGCGCGCATGCAGTTTAATTGCCGCCTCGAGAGTTAGCGAGTCCAGCCTCGGGACCGAGCACGCGTGAGGGTAGAATAGTCCACAATGGACGAAAACGCTGATGAACGACCTCTATTTTGAAATCGCAACAATCTCCAGAACGACTTTAAAATCAGAGTATTTGTAGGGGCGGTTCTCAGACCGTCCCTACAAATCGATTTGTAGGGGTGGCTGTATATTGAGCCACTTCTACAAATCAAAAAATAGCAAATTTTTATTTGAACCCGCAACTTCTCCCTCGCACGAAAACTCATCTACCAGTGCATCTCACGATCACTTGGGTCTACAATCCATTTTGGTTCCCCACATATTATACAAAACTGAGCATAAATTGATTGTTTGAGGCCCTAAACTAATTCAAATGAAAAAGTTGTCAATTATAAAGTTTTATAACTTTTCGAGATCTATAATTTTCATTTTGGTAGTTTCTCCATTCGAGGTCATCTATAAAATTTGAATTTCAAATTTGAGAAATTCGAACGTAGTTTTCCATGACAAGATGACTTCAAATGAGAAAGTTATCAACTACAAAGTTTCATAACTTTTCAAGATCTACAACTTTTATTTTTACTGTTTGTCTATTCGAGGTCGTTTAAAAAATTAAAAATTAATTTTTTTTGAAAATTCAAACGTAGTTTTCCTTGACAAGATGACTTCAAATCAAAAAGTTGTCAACTATAAAGTTTCTTAACTTTTCGAGATCTATAACTTTTAACTTTTATTTTGGTTGTTTCTCCATCTGAGATCGTTTACAAAATTTAAATTTTAATGCTTAATTTTTAATACTCGGCTTCTACTTATAGAGTCTGTTCAATATTGAGCCACCTCTATAAATCGGGCCATTTGTAGGGGGCGGCTGATAACACCGGCCGCCCCTACAAATTCATTTATAAGGACGGCTCATTTGGTAACCATTTGTACCCCTACAAAGAAAGAGATACGTTGCTATAAATTGTTTTTGTAGTAGTGGCGGTAATTAAGGCACACGCACGGCTTAATCCCTGATTACGCCTATCCATAACATTATCATCTCTCTCCAGTACAAATTTTGAACACCATCCATGCAGATCATATAAAATGAAATAGAAAATAAATAAAACGAACAAACGGAAAGCAGAGAAATGCCTCTGACTGACGAACCCAACCGAAACAACTAAACACAATGCAAGGATTTCACACGAAAACTGTGTCGTCGTCTCCATGCCTCTCTCTCTCTCCCAATGATGAGCATGGCAGGCAGGAACAGATCAAACGCAATGCAGCTACGGCTACGGGCTTGCAAGTTGCAAGATCGTCGACCGAGTGGACAGCGATCTGCTGTGCCGGCGTCTCATCCCCTCCCGCCGGCCGTCAGATCGTCGTCCCCATCATGACCGCGCCAACCTCCACGCCGCCCCTCCGGCCGGAGGCAGCGGCGGCGCCGGCGGCCACCTGGCAGAGCTCCCCTCCCCCGCCGCCGCCGCCGTGCTGTACAGCAACAGGAACCACCACCCCACCGGCGCCGGCGCTACCACCACCTGCCTCGGCGGGCTCGCCGCCGTATGGGGCGTCGTCGTCGTCGTTGGCGAAGCGCAGGCGGAGGCGTCCGCCGTCGCGCTCGGCGCGGAACACGACGCGGCGCTCGTGCTCGTCGGCGCGCACCTCGGTGAGGATGAGCCGCCCCCCGCGGCGCTCCGCGCGCAGGAACAGCGGCCCCGTCGCCCGCGGCATCGCCGGGGGGAAGCTCCCGCGCCGCCTCTTCTCAGGCGCCGCCGCGGCCGCATCCTGAAGACGGTGCTCCTCTTGCGCCTCCTCCGCCGCTCGGGCGTCGGCATCGGCGTTGGTTTCGCCGTCGTCGGGGCCACCACCAGCCGGAGGAGCCGGCGGGAAGAACTGGTCGATCTCGGCGGCGTCGCAGCCGACGTCGCCGCTCTCGGAGCCGAGGCTCTCGGTGCATGCGCCGGCCTCGCCGCCGGCCCACCAGCGGTACCCGGCGCCGACAGACGTCGCTCGCCGGAGCATCGTCGGGCCCTCCGCTGTCCTCTCCACCGGCCGTATGCGTGTGTGAACGCAGTGAGGTGCAATGGAACATGGCCACTGCCCGAGGAGGCGCTTTATATACACGGGGAAGCCAGTGGCAGCGACGGTAATTATCTCGGCCGTTTCCGTTCGCGAGGCGCGTGGTGTGGCGCCTCCGAGCTGGCGGGACGGAGAAGCAATTGACGGTGACGGACGAGGACGCCACGCACCCGTGCCTATCGGGTTGGGGGTCGCTGACGTGCGGGGCAGCGAGAGGGTGGGACCCGCGCGGCGCGGTTGGGTGCCTGTGGTGATGCGTGAGGAGACGTGGGGTTGGATACGAAAGAACGGCGGCGGGAGCTGCTGAGCTGGAGCGCAACAGGGATCCGGGCACGGGCCTCCAGGCTCCAGGCTCCAGGCTCCAGGAATTGAAGGCTGGGACGCGGCGAAAAGCCGCTGGCAGCTTGTGCACAAGTGGCAGCCAGTAGCGCAGCGTGCGCACGCGCATAGCTCGTGCCCAGCACTGGAGTAAACCCAAGGCAAAATATCTTGCTTCAAAATTTGAATTACGTTCTTTTTTTATTATCCAGTTCCCGCTTTTGCATAGATTGGAAAATTGGACAAGTAACCAACCATTTAATTTGCACATCGTGTTGATTCAAAAAAAAAAAGCACATCTTGTTGGGGTTTGGGGTTGTCCACATTATTGTTGTATTGTATGTGAAGAAGGAACTCAAAGATCATTGATAGCTCAGAAAAACGGCATTTGGACTCCAGTATAGATACACGTTTACATCGGGCGATCCAGCTAATAAATTCAGACGATTGTTAGCCATCATAGAATTCAAGTTTGAATGTAGCCCACGTACAACCAAACACGCTTTTCTTAGCTTGTGTTGAGCTGATTGGTAGTGTGCGGGGTGAACGGAATTTGGAGTATGTTCTCTTTATTGGTTGTATGTATGCGGGGACGCGTACGACAAGATATATATTGCCCTCTACGAATAGGAAAGAGTATACATATGGAAGGTTCATCCTTTTAGCTCATGATATATTGCAAGTGAGGTATATCACCCTGTTCTGCAGATGGTATTGAGCTGATTTTGGCTGATTCAATAGTATTTCTGTGAGAGAGAATAAGCCGAAATAAGCACAAGCCGGCTGAAAAGTAGATGAGCAGAATAAGGTGTATGTCTAGACAGCATATGGCTAGGTACGCATGAAGTATACGTCTAGGCAGTTTCTCAACTTGAAAAAAAAATGACATCTAGACTCCAGCATAAATGTTCCACATAGTGTGAGGCAGCTAATGAAACCACACGGTTATTAACTGTCATGAAAAGACCAGTAGAAACGGAAGTGAAGTGGCAACGGTTAGCTAACAACATATCACAAGCTCTTTTTTAGCTTGTGCTGAGTTGATCTGGTAGTAACTGAAGAAAAATATCTAGGTACGCATGAAGCATATGTATAGGCCGTTTCTCAACTTGGAAAGAACGACATCTAGACTCTAGCACAAACATTAACATAGTGCGAGGATGCTAATGAAACCACATGCTTATTAGCCACTACGAAAAGCTCGGTGGAAACGGACTTGAAGTGGTAACAGGTAGCTAAGTAACATATCATGAGCTCTGTTTTAGCTTGTGCTGAGTGGATCTGGTAGTAACTGAAGAAAAATATCAAGGTATGCATGAAGTATATGTCTAGGCAGTTTCTCAACTTGGAAAGAACGACATCTAGACTCTAGCACAAATGTTCACATAGTGCTATGATGTTTATTAGCCACTATGAAAAGCTCAGCAGAAACAGAAGTGAAGTGGCAACGGGTAGCTATGTAGCATATCATGAGCTCTTACTTAGCTTGAGCTAAGCTAATTTGACAGTAACCGAAGAAAATATCTAGGTATGAATGAAAATTGAATTGCATTCCTTTTTCTTGGTTGTACTTAGAGTTTGTATCTTGTCCTCTAACCAGAACAAATATGCCCATGGAAAGCTCATTATTTGGTTAATCATTCACATGTTGTGTGGAGGTTGTCCACATCTGTCATACATCAAGATTATTACTTAGCTTAGAAAGAATGGTGCCAAGACATGAGGCATGCAGAATGTACTATGGTAAAAGTTTCTAACTGAAGTGCTAGCTAGTAGTATAGCACATTGTGAGATCATTCTTAGATTGTGTTGACCTAATTTGGTTTATCTATAGAAAGATGTGGGTGAAATTAGGATTACAATTGTCACCATATACATCTCTTGTCATCATAGAACCAAATAGTTGTAAGTCATAGTGAAAAAACTAGTAGTAGCTAAGTTTAATATTTTATGGGGTGTCTCATTTCGGTTCATGTAACTGCCATGTGGGTTAGTGAATATATGGACCCAAATTCCCTTTTCCATGTTAGGTAACTAGATTTAATTTCTTACAATCTTAATTAGCATCTAGTTCCTTTTCATGCCTAGGTTTGTATTTGCATGTTTAATATTTTATCTTGCATACACTAGATATATCTTATGGTAGGCTTGCTCGGTATCACTCTTACCCTTGGAGCAAACCTACATGATTTAAAATTTCTTAGGAGCACGGCACATAGCTTGTTTTACAATTGTTTATCTAATATGTGTCAAAGTCCAAATTATAGATAATTTCTCCCGAATATCACTTTTGAAAATGATTATCACATTCATGTGATGTCATCTTTCAAGTGGTATTTTTCATTCTAAAATTAATGTGTATGTCTCCTACAAGTATTCCATGCTTGTATGCACAAATTTAGGGAGATGTTACTCTACAAGTTGGATGCTTTGAGACTAGCACAATTTAAAGCTTATCATGTGTGTAGTAGTCTCATTGCAAGGAAAATGGAGTCCCCAGAGTTAAGCATCATACTTCAAATATCTACCACCTGTTGCAAGTGGTATAAATCAAATTGATTTCCACATGTGGTATTTCTAAGCCGATATCATCATGTTGATTTCACTTTGGTATTTATATGCTTTCTCCATGGATTATATATATTAAACTCCCTTGAGCATTAATTTGCAAATTATGCATATACTACATCCTCCATCATATGTATGTATATATTTAGGGGGAGCTTAGTCTATGTAATGTGGGAGTTAAATTTTGTGACCTATTCCACTCCACATACAAAGGATCACAAAGTTTGACCCTCCCTTGTTCTACGAATGTCTCCCTTTTCGGTGTTTGATTTCAAATGGGAAGAATTTGTAGGACCAAAAGCAAGCACGATCATAATAATTTACAAGTGGTAATGGTCCGAGAAAGGGAGAATAGTGGATTATGGAGTTAGGTGAGGCTTAAGTCCATAATGCCATTTGAGGACATTTGCAAGGGTAAGATAAGTTTCCAAAGTTTGTCACAAGTAATATCTTTTTGCATCATATAATCTTGCCTTTGCATTGCATACTAGCAAGTAGATAGTTTTTAAATTTTTTGCATCAACTATTATTTGCTTGCTTTGGTCGTGTTGTCATCAATCACCAAAAAGGTGGAGATTGTAAGGAAAATGAACTCTAGGCCCATTTACTTTGGATTTTGGTGTTTGATGATCAACACAACCAAATTGGACTAATGTGTTTGCTAGTGTTTATTTTATAGTTCAATAGGATGCAACGCAGACTTGGATCAACTTTGGAACATGAGGAAAATGATCAACACCCAAAAGAAGATATTGGAGGAGGTGTTGACAGCCTAGAAGTGAAGCAAGGAGTCCAAGACGTGAAGATTTTGAAGCCCAAACAAAGCCACGCGAAGAAACAGAAATGGACAGTGACTGAGTGGGCACCGCCTTAGGGGTTGCGGTGACACTGCCCTAGGGGTGGCGGTGCCACCAGAGAAGGGCTGCTACAGCTAGAAGAAGAGGGGAGCACCGGATAGCAACATGTGCACCGCCCTGGTGGACAGAGGGTGGTGGTGCCACCGCCCTAAAATTTCAGAGAGCAGCGACTTGGGGACTTGGGCACCACCCTAGTCACCGCGCCTAGGGTGGTGGTGCACTGCCCTATGCATAGTGCCCCAACGGTCGACTTGTCAGTGAAGCAACGGCTAGTCCACGTGGCGGTCACCGCCCTTTCTGGTGCCAAGCACCGCCCTGTCCGGTGACCTCGCAGAGAAGAGAATCTCGGCCACAACAGCTAGTTTTGACTTGGGGGCTATAAATACTTGCCCCAACCGGCTATTTGAAGTAAGTGAGAGCTGAGGGAAGATAGGAAGGTGTTGCTACACCTCATTTGTGCTCTCCACATGCATAGAGCTTAAAGATCACTTGGTGATTAGCATAGGTGCTTTGTGAAGTGCTTAGGTTAGTTAGACCACGCTAATATGCGCTTGCTCTAGGCGGTCTAGTTGCTAGTGAGGTTTGCATACCTCTAAACCCAAGGTGCTTGTGTGCACCGTATTTGTACTCAGCGGGGCTTGTAGTCTTGCGAGACCACACTAACCGCGTTTGTGGTGTGGTCGCCACCATGTACTGAAGGGAACAAGACCCGCGGCGGTTCGGTCGGATGCTTGATAGTGAAGACAGCGGGGTGTGGTCCGGGAGAGGCTTGCTGGAAGGCACACCAGAGACCCACTTGCACGTGGGAAAGGCTAGGGGCTATCCACGGAGTTACCCGACCGGGAGCTTGGCCCTTGCGAGGGATTCCTTGCGATGGGAACCAACAAGGACTAGGGGGGGAGCTTGAACGCTTCTCGATACCTCGATAAAAATACCGGAGTCGTCGATGGGAGTTTGCATCTCTACCTCATCTTTACCTTCTGCATTTACATTGTTACCTAGGTTGTGTGCTTTATTTTCCTAGTTTAGTTGATAGGCTAGTTGATAGGGTTGGAACCTAGGTTGCAAGACTCTTTTGCGGTAAAGATAGCAATACATTAGCAAAATCGTAGTTGCACATTTAGATAGATTACTTTCTTGCATATGTTTTGCTAAGGTGGAATTAGAGGCCATAGTTTAGAGTAGTTTTTTAAGTTGCCTAATTCACCCCCCTCTTAGGCGTCACGATCCCTTACAAAGATTGACCTACTTCTGCATCAAAAAACATGGTCCCCACTCGAGTCTTGCTTGTTACCCCCCTCCCGCCAACTGCCACTCCCTCCCTTGAGTCTAGAGCTAGGCTCGATGGTTCTCTCTAGAAACTCTTGGCACTAGTCATGACTGCACAAAGCCCAAGAAGGGGCGCCATTCGTGATAGACCCAATAGACAACATCATGGCTAAAAATGCATCTAGGCCCCCTAATGGGTTTTGGTGGTTGAATAACAAAACAATTTAAGGACTAATGAGTTTGATGAGCTTTGGATAGGTCTCATTGCAAATGATCATGGCAAACTTATGTAATATCTCAAATAAAGAAAAGGCAAGCAAATTGATGAAGTAAAATGAGATAAAGGGAAGTGGATATGGTCTGGTCTCAATATTGGCACACTCACATAAATGAGAGAAGATTGATAGTTCATTGGTTTTGATCAAGATTGATATATGTGAAGAGATGTGTGATCAAGTATTAATTAATGAAGAAGAGGTTATATGGAAGCATGAAGAAGCAAATGTCAGAACAATATGGTATTATGAAGAAATGGTAAGCTAATGTGGAAAGACACATTGTCATATGCATACCTACGTTTTCATTGTTTAGGCTTGTCCTCACATACCGCATTTGGGCAACACTCTCAACAATTAAGAGATGCATTCAAAGAACATGGGGGGCTAATTGAAGTAAGAATCTCCCTCTAGAGGACTTATTACTTTAGTTTAATGAAATTATTTCTTTCCTTGAACTAAATTATTCCAACCTTTTAGGGAATAGACCGCACAACCATATACGAGTTGATCAAAATTATGATTGTTTAAATGGCCTAACAAATCATTCTCCATTAGCCTAAAGTCTAATCATGGGTCAGCAGGGGCGGATCCAGTATACAAGAAATGCTATCATGTGACAACAATGCTTTCTGCCCTAGCCCAAGTACCCTTCTCTATTTTGGAGTGGATATGACAGTAGTCCATCATGAGCATCGACATCATTGCTCCCCTGAAATCAGCCCACATACAGTCTCAAATTTAAAACTAATTTCCTATCAGTGGGATGGCGACAACAGAAAATGACGCACATCATGTAGTCGACGTCGGTGGCAGCAGAGAGCGGTCTAGGCCCATCAAGGTCATAAGGGCTTATGTAACTCAGAAAGACAATAACTCTATATCTCCATTCCGTAACTCCCCATCCATTTTTACATTTTCATTTGGTGTCTGAAGATTTTGGTTTTGAGCCATATCGAGGGCTACTTTGCTCAAGTGTCCATCGTTGATATGTAACAGAATGAGCCATTGGGGTCTTTTTTTATCTTCATGCAGACTCCCAGAAGACCACAATGGTAGGTGGCACAGGTAGCAAAATTAGTATTGTTCATTTACATGTGCTTTAGTTTTTTGGATTTGCAATTTAATTGATACTAATAATTAATTGTATAGATAAAAGGAATTATGAATTTGATGGAACAGTTTTCGAAAATAAATCTTTAGCTATGGCAATGTTACATGGAGAGATGGTGGTGCATGCATCAACCATCAATGTTGCATGTTGTCCTCCTTTAATACCATTACTGAACTTGCTAAATTGATGGTGGATACAAAGAAGCATCTTGTTTTTACCTCTAGCCTATCAGCTGAAGGGTCGAGATGGCGACTAGAGGGGGGTGAATAGTCGTTACTAAAACTTAATCGCATCGGCCAACCGAAACAAGTGCGGAATTAAAACTATCGGTCTAGCCAAGACTACACCCCTCTATCTATGTTCTGTAGCACCTTGCAAAGATCCTAATTAAGCAACAAAGGTGCCGGGCTAACTAGAGCTCACCTAACCAATTCTTAGAGCAAGGTCACACAAACCTATGCCACTAGTATTTCAAGCAATGAGGAAGCTCCTACACATGCTAGTAAGCAAAAGCACAAAGCCAACTAAGCTCACTAGCAATGCTCAATAACAAGGCAACCAATGCCAAATTAGAGAGCTCAAATACTTATCTACACAACCTAAGCAAAGTGACTAATAAGGTTACACAAACCAAATTAGCCACGCAAGGGAGCTACTTCTATGCTACACAAGCAAGAAGGTAACTAGTGAGCTCATAAGCTAACTAATTACAAGAGCAACTACACAAGCACAATGTATATAAAAGTAATCACAAGCTTGTGTAAGGGGATTGCAAACCAATGGGAAGAACAAGATTGACACGGTGATTTTCTCCCGAGGTTCACGTGCTTGCCAACACGTTACGTCCCCGTTGTGTCGACCGCTAACTTGGTGGTTCAGCGGCTAATTGGCATCACCCGCTAAGCCCGCATGTTGAGCACCGCATGAACCTACCCCGAAAGTGAGGGTAGCTCAATGACACGCTCAACTAGAGTTGCTCTTCGCGGCTTCCACGAGGCGAGTACAATGCCCCTCACAAAGCTCTTCTCTGGAGCACCGCACAAGCTTCTTGCGGGCTTCGACGGAGACCACCACCAAGCCGTCTAGGAGGTGGCAACCTCTAAGAGTAACAAGCACCACCGGCTTGCAACTCGATCACCTAGCGCCACTCGATGCAATCTCATAATGCAACGCACTAGAATCACACTCACTCGCAATCGATTCGCACTCTTGCAAGCATAAGTGAGTTAGAGGGCATCCAAGCACTCCTACACAAGCCATATAGGCGTGAGGGTGCTCAGCTACCAGCCCAAGGCCGGCCACACACTCATTTTATAGCCCAAGGGCTAAAATAGTCATTACCCCTTCACTTGGCAAAGCGCGTACTGACCGGACGCGTAGGTCATAACGACCGGACGCTGGAATCCAGCGTCCGGTCACTTACAGAGAGGTTCCAGCGACGTTTTTCAGCGACCGGACGCGTCCGGTCATCACTGACCGGACTCTCCCAGCATCCGATCACTTCTGGACACGCTAAAAACACTGACCGGACTCGCGGGTGCTGATCGGATGCAGACCCTGAGCGTTCGGTCGTTTTTCGCGCCAGCGTCCGGTCACAGACCTTTCAGCGCTAAAACGGCTATAACTCTTAGCTCCGAACTCTGATTTTGATGATCTTGGACATTTTGGAAAGCTTACTCAGAGGGCTACACATACCACATGCATACTTGATCCAAATCACAATGGATCAAAGCAGTATTCCAATCCAAGGACTATCCTATAGTTTGGAGTACACCAAAAAACCTTTTTCTCTTCTCTAAGTTGATTCACAACAACTCTAACTTCTTCTCTTTTACAAATGTGACAACACCACCAAGTGTGCACCACCATGTGTATGTGTGTTAGCTTTTCATAAATATTTTCCAAAGGATTAGTCACTCAACTTGCCACGCCACTCGATCCTAGCGATGATGCAAAGTTGGATCACTCGAGTGGCACTAGATGACCGATATGCAAATAAGTTTGCCCCTCTTGATAGTATGGCCATCTATCCTAAACCCGGTCATCAACTTCTCTACACACCTATGATCGGTGAAATGAAATGCCCTAGGTTATATCTTTGCCTTGCGCATTCCATTTCATCTCCTCCAATGTCGATGCAACATATGCACCAACATGATCAACAATGATATGATCCACTTCATATCATCATGTGATCATATTGGTTTATCGATCTTGACTTCACTTTCTTTTCACCATTGCCTTCGTCCATCGGCGCCAAGTCTTGCTCAAGCTTCACTGCCACGCGGTCCATCGCTTCAAAGCCTCCGACTTGCCCTTCACACTTGCAACCGGTCTATCAAGTCAAGTCATGTCTTGATCTTCTCCACCTTGATCACATGACTCAATGTCATGTCTCATTTGCAATGAGCTCCTTCATCATCACATGTGTGAGCTTTGCAACATCTCCAAGCCATTTTCACCTTCATGACATATGTTGCTCACACACATGTACCTGTGGACTAATCACCTGTGTATCTCACATAAACACAATTAGTCCATCTAGGTTGTCACTCAATTACCAAAACCACACAGGGACCTTTCATCAGCTCCTAAAGCTAGTATATTGTTTTGCATGTTGGTACTACATCCATGGAGAGGAGCTTCTCGGGCATGAAAATTGTGTAGACAATATCATCTAACCATATTGGGAACAAGTTTATGGCAACAGGCAATTGATTGCATCATTTGCTTTATTGAGCTAGAGTTCCCTACAACAATCCTAATAAACAATGTTGTAATAGATTGCTTTCAAAAGATATGAAATTGTAATGGAAAAATGCTTCCTTGAGAGGTAAATGCCAATGATTTTTAAATTCAGTATTATGATTAAATGTAAAGAATATTTGTAAAATTTAACACCCGTATTAGTTTTTAGATTGCTTCATAATTCATCTTTGACTTCCCAAGTTAGCATTTAGTATTGTTTTTGATTAATTCATTTTTGACTTTCCAAGTTAGACATACTCATTTTTGACTTTATTTACTTTAGCTACAGCAATAATAGTATAATGTAGTGCTATTTGTACTTATTGTCCTAGTCCTTGCACCGGCAGAGAGGGTGTGGGCTCCCTTGCGAAGTTGCATTGTGATGGTGAGGAGAAGGAGCATTCCCTAGACACTAGTGCGTGCTTGACCAAAGTAAAGGAGTGGATGGGCGGTGGACGGGGAGGAAGAGGGGAGGAGCAGCGGTGCTGGGATAAGGAGGGGAGGGCGACGGTCGAAGGATGGGGAAGATGGGAAGGAGCGGCGGCGCATATGGGGGGGGGGGGGGGGAGGAGATGGGCGGCGAACAGGGAAGAAGGGAGAGGAGCGGTGAAGATGTGGAGCTTTCGGATCCAGTTGGGCAAGCCCCATGTGATGACTTGATGAAGGAGAGGCGACGCAGATGAGGGATGAGAGGTGAGTGAAAAAAATCGCAAGCGGAGGAGTGTTTCGCCTGATTTTAATGGCAGGAACAACGTGTAAGGCGTAAGGTTCTTATGCTCGACCGTAACCCCTCCATGTGTGGCCCACTTTTAAATAGATCTGTACCTTTAGATTTAAGGATACGAAATCATCCAAGGGTTCTAAGATAAGGTGGGTAGAAAATATTTAAGTGAAAAATATTCTCTAATTCTTTCGCTCTCTTATAGTATAGATAGAATTTGTTTTAGTGATCGTTGGTTGACAAGTTTAAGTAACATCATCGACATGAAATCCTAGATCCTCCCTCGTCGGCCGAGCTGGAAGTGGATGGGTGGGCGGGACGCCGACGCCCCACCAGCCAGCCGGGCGGACGGGCTATCAGCTCCTGGCAGGAAGTGGTTGTCTGGTTGCACCGTAGGCATGGTAGTTTGTACTCCGACGATCCTATACCAGCGCTGCTGGAGATCCCTCTTATCTTGCGGCCATACATCCCGATGTGCTGCTACACGCGCTACACGCTGCCGTCCTGCTGTGTGCCATGCCTGCCTAAGTTTTGCGTTGCCTTACGTACGTTGCGCACACCATACGAATGATGTACCGTGACGCATGTATAGGAGGTATACCACACCCTAAGCCCAACGCCAACGGGATCTTGAGGAGCACGACGTCGTTGTTGTCATCAGGGCCGGGTGTTCAACTAGAAACGGATGCTTTCCGTGAGTGGCATCCAGCAGGCTTCGAGTTTGTGTGCAAACGGCTAGTTTAGCCCCGTACTCCAGCGATCTTTATCCTCCCGTCCCGGTAGAGACATGACGTGGACTGGTGATCAGTATTAGCTGGACAAATCATCATGATAATCCAACATTACGTGTTGCTGAATTTGATGACTGCTTATATACACATCTTCTGTTTCGGAAAAATCTAAAAAAAGTTGCTTAGGAAAATTATACTCAGAATTAGAAGAAGAGGAGAGATCGCCAACGCGCTGTGACTGCGAGCCCGGCCCATAAACGCTCCCATCATTTAGGCGCACGCAGCAATCGAAGCCCAAATTCGGCCCACGAAAATCAGCCCAGTTCGATTAACATTTTTCTTTCTTCCTCTGTCTCATTTTTTTCTCTGGGAAGAATTCGTTTCGAGCTCTCGCGGCGAGGCGAGGGACGACCAAAACCCTACTCTCCCGACCCGCGCGGCAGCCGCGTCCATGGAGGTGGACCCCTCGCCGTCGCCGTCGCCGCGCTCGTCCAGGCCGCCGCCTCCGCCGCTGGCGGGGACGCCGAGCTACTTCGACCCGGAGTCCTCCGGCCGCCGGGAGGAGTACCGCCGCTACAGGTCAGGCGCTCGCTCTCCTGTCTCCTCCTACCCTCCGCTCCTTCATTCGCGTTCGCAAATGCTGCGCTGCTGAGTAGGTGATGCGGGCGTGGCGGGTTAGTTGAGGTTCGAATGTGTGTGGGAGGGATTGGGGTTGATTTGCGATGGTCTTGTCCAGATGTGTTCTGGGTGTTGCCCGTGCCAATTGGAGCTTCCATGGGTTCGTTGGTGATAAGATGTGGCAGTTCGTTGAGACCGCGAGGCATATGCTTCTTAGTACTAATGTCCTGTCACCTCGGCAGCATTTTTGGAACCTCCAATTGCTTGGAAAGCATATTAGGCTCAACATTTTTGTGCATAGATATCAGAACTTGTTGCTCTGGCAACCCAACTAGTTACAAGCGTTCCCAATGCACAGATGAGACTTTATGTGATTTGGGAGTGCCTGAATGGCACAAACCAATTCTCTCCTGGTTCTCGATGCTCAGACTGGCTTATTGTCTTCTAGTCCAGGACCAAACCTGTACTCACTGGCCCAGTGCCCTTATATTTTCATCTGGTTTTCTCTGTATATGGCTGAAATGGTTTAGGCAGCTAATTTTAACACAGGAGAGTCATATGGTGACCCCAATGTATGCGATATGTGCGGACATTCTATTTTTTTTTTATCTGTCAGTGGTTGCTAATTATGTGTTTTGCTTTGCAATTGACAGAAAGAGGTTGTCTTCTTCAAATGTCTCTCCTCTGCTGGGAAGCTCACTCTCCAAGTCCTCTGGACCAAGGCTGTTATATGATGGAGAAAGCATCCCAAGGCGGCCTAATGCTGGTTTACTCCTTGAGGACATAAAGCAGGAGGCTGCCGATTATTCCAACATAGAAAGCTTAGATGGATCGAGAATGTTCAGTTCAGCGAAAAGGACATCTCTTGATGGCGGTTCTGCTTCTGCATCAGATACAGCTTACAGTTCGGGAAGGCAAGCAGTGAGGCAGACGCTGAAACCAGTCAAACTGGAGGACGACATATATGTGCCACATGAAGGAGAAACGTCTTTTACAATGTTTGCAACTCTCCTTGATTCTGCGAACCAAGGTTAGAGGAGTACAGTGGTCTGGTTACTGAGCTGCTTGTAGTAGTAGTTACTATGGCATGTGCTATTTTTTTTCCATGTGTTTTTGGGATGATTCCTTTTGCTAAGGTCATGCTTTCTGTTCCAAAGTTTTGTTTGTATGTTGTTTTTTGTTTATTCTCAATTAATGTGCTTATAATCAGTGTTATTGTTTTCCTTTTTGTTTTATTTGATTTTAATCAATAATGAATACTTAATCAAACTTGTCCTTCTGAAATAAATCACACATATTTTCAAGTAGCAAAATATAGCAGTTTATTACTGGGTGGCTGCGAATTCTATCCTCAATTTTCTGATTTTCTCCATTCATCTTCAGCGTTGTAGCACATGTGTGACCATCTGTTAGTTACCAGATGATTAATGGAAGCACCAGAAATCTCCATCCTTATTTTTGCAGTGACTGGCAATCCGAATTTAGGGAGTGCGTAGGTTTTAGCTATGTTCTTGAGTTGCATGACATAAAGCCACCCTTTACTTCCTTTCCATTTTCCACTTCATTGCTGATTAGATTTTTAACGACTTAGTTGTGTTATTTAATGTCTCTTTTCTGTTTCAGGTTTGATGCCCTTCCCAGATGTAATTCAACAATTTGAGAGGACATGTCGAAATGCTTCCGAGTCAATCAGGTTGTCATTGCAAACTTCATTTCAGCTGTTAGATTTTAGTATTTTACTTCTCCGAAACTCTTAGAAGCGACATTTTGCCTGTTAAAATTTAACTGTTACTTAGTCAAATTGCTGATTAGATTTTTAAGGACTTAGTTTGCCATTCATTTCTTCACAGCTAAGTTATCACTGACTGAATGTAGTTCTTTTCCCTATTTGTTTCAACTAAAGCACAAGGCTGCTAACGTCAACTGATGAGATGCCTGTATTATAGCTTATATACTAACTTTGGGATATCTGTGTGACACTCTTAAATTTTCAGATCTGCTGCCACTGGAAAGCTTCGGATGGTAGACAATAAACTTATGCAGCAAAAGGCACAACTTTTACTGGACGAAGCTGCTTCCTGGTCACTTCTTTGGCACCTCTATGGCAAAGGTAATAGTTCCAATATTTGGATACTTATAAACAGATCATTCTTTCTATGATATTCATTAGCAGTACCATAAACTATAAATGAGTACTTCTGGAGTAACTAATTTATTGTATTTTCTTGACTATTTGATCTGCTTCATGACAGAACACGAGGAGCTTTCTGGAGAGCTGTTGGTGGTAAGACATTAAGTTATAGCTACCAATGGATTCAAGTCCTTTTTTTTTCTCCTTTGAATTATTGTCCTCTGATATGTATATTCACCTAAGTTTTGCGTTGTACTTGTAAACAGCCGCCAATTACATCCCATCAGGAGGCTTGCCGCTTTGTTGCAGCAGACCTTACAGCACAACTGTGTCTGCGGATCATACTTTGGCTTGAAGGTCTTGCTTCTGAAGCTCTTGATTTGGAGAAGAAGGTAAGGTATTTTTTTAATGACTATTATCATCTAGTTTGTGGGAATTCTGTAGTGTCATGTGATTGACATGGAATGGAGCAACCTTCCACTAATATACTCCCTCGGTTCCAAATACTTGATGTTTTAGGATATTTATATAGAACAGATTAGTGCTCAGTAGAAATTACACATGTACCCTTATTTATTGAAGGTGATCCACACTAAACAAGGAATAGGCCGCTGATTAAAAGAATGTGTGGAGGCATGCAGGCTGCAATCTCAGGCTGATATGGGTCCAACCTAGTGTCTAAAAGCTAAAAATAAAGTTTTCTGGGACAGATGGAGTAATTTTTAGGATTTCCATGACAAGTGAGTAAAGATAGTAGTAATCTGTAATTCTATATTTACACGTATGGTAGTGTCTTATATAGTGTTAGAAGTTAAGGTATCGAGCTACAGCATAACTATGACATATCCATGGCTCATTCGTTACGATTTGTCCGGATGTTCTTGATTCAGTTATTTCTTTACCCTTTGTACTGTTTTCTGAAGGGCGGGCCTAGTGCAAGCGGTAGAGTCTTACCGCCTGTGACCGGAAGGTCCCGGGTTCGAGTCGCGGTCTCCTCGCATTGCACAGGTGAGGGTAAGGCTTGCCACTGACACCCTTCTCAGACCCCGCACAGAGCGGGAGCTCTTTGCACTGGGTATGGCCCTTTGTACTGTTTTCTGTTGGTATTAGTCATAGGACAAACTATAGAGTAGCTGATCGACTTATATGTGTGAGCAAATTAATAAGATGACATCCTGCTTATTCACTCATGTAGGTGAGAGGACATCATGTTGGTTCATACCTACCGAGTTCTGGTGTTTGGCACCGTACACAGAGGTACCTAAAAAGAAATAATAATGATTCTACTATAGTGAAGCATGTGGATTTTGATGCTCCAACTCGTGAAGGAGCCCAACTTCTTCCTGATGACAAGGTAGGCTTTTATGGTGCATATAATCTTTTATGCTGATGCTGGAAATGTGCATTGCAGTTGGTTTCATTTGACCTTTCTGGGACCGTTCTTTCACTTATGTGAACTAGTCAACTTTCATGTTCCTATCCCTTGTTTTTCCTGGATGATCTTGCCTTTTTAAATTTATTTCTTCAATGAACTAAAGGAAACAAATTGACTAACGTCACTATATACAAAACAATGCTTATCTTCTGAAATCCTTTTCATTTAGTGCCTCAATCATAGTAATACCAAATTTTCTTTTGTTTGTCTATAAGCAGAAGCAAGATGAATTGCTTCTAGAAGATATATGGACTCTTTTAAGAGCAGGAAGATTAGAAGAGGCATGTGAGTTGTGCCGTTCTGCTGGCCAGGTAGATCAGTCAGGGTAGATTGTGCTATTCTTATTATCATCTCTATTATTTTCTGACGCTGACTATTGAGTATACTTTCAGGCATGGAGAGCTGCCACTCTTTGTCCTTTTGGTGGCATAGATATGTCCCCTTCCCTGGATGCATTGCACAAGAATGGAAAGTACAGAACACTACAAGCCATTGAATTAGAAAGTGGTGTTGGGCGGCAGTGGCGTCTTTGGAAATGGGCATCGTATTGTGCTTCAGAGGTGAACTCTACTCACGCTGTAGAGTATGCCTCTTTCTGTGTTTTTTAATAGTGCTGTACTTATTGAACATCTGCTCTGTTTCATTCTTTATGTTTGCTGCTTCTCTACATGCACTCTGAATTGATAGTATTCTCTCAGAAAATTGCTGAGCAAGATGGAGGCCATTATGAGATGGCTGTATATGCTTTACAGTGCAGTAACTTGAAGCGTGTCTTACCAATCTGTACTGACTGGGAGGTATTTTGTAGATTTGATGTTATTCTTTCCAGATAGGCTTCGACTGCTGGTTTGTGATGCATCTTTTTTCATTCCCTTTCCTAGTCAGCTTGTTGGGCAATGGCAAGATCCTGGCTAGATGTTCAAGTGGATCTAGAATTATCTCAGTACCAAACAAGTAGACCAGATGAAAAGCAGCTTGATGATGACATGAATGGAGCCCAAAGTTCAGTTGGTCCAGAAAGTTGGCCATACCATGTTCTTGATCAGCAACCTCGTGATTTAACTGCTCTTCTGCAGAAACTCCACTCAAGGTATTAAATATTTAGTGCTTCCTATGATCCTTTCCATTTTCTAATTACTTATACTATTGTTCACTCATGTGATGCAGTGACCTTGTTCATGAAACTGTGTCTCGAGCATGCCGGGAGCAGCATCGACAAATTCAGGTAATTTTTGTTTCCAAGGATGAAACGCTGAAGGACAACCTCTGTTCTATGCATCACACATTTTGTCTGTTTTTTTTTTCTAATGGGATTTACTGAACTGAGTAAATTGCTCTACATGATAGCATTGGAATTGGGCTAATTTTTATGAGCTGTTCTGATAATATGCCAGTTTTTGTTTTACATTAACCAAGGCCCTTCTAGTAAAACACCTGTACATGTGTGTGGATCCAAAGTTCCAAGCATATGAACATGTCTTTGTTACCTGTTTTCCATGTTGGAGAGTTGTAGGATGCAATTCTTTTCTAACTCAGTAACTTTACGATTTTTTTTTTGTTGACACATGTTAACTGGAAGGCACATATGATCAATGTGCTAAAAAACACACTTCATTGAAAGTTCCCTCGAATTAAAATTGATAGATCATTACCCATTTGGAGCTGCGATCCCCTAATTGTCTAATTGCAGATGAATCTCATGAGTGGACATATATCTCATCTTCTTGACCTTCTATGGTCATGGTTATCACCTGCTGAAGAGAACCATAATAATACTGTAAGGTAGAGTCTTTGTGATTTTGTATGTGATAATCTCAAATACTTAAATCCGTTTATCATATGAATTTTCAATAACTTCTGTGTTCATCTAGGCCCCTTGATGACCCTGAGATGATACGCTTTGGGGCACATATTGTTCTTGTGCTGAGGCACCTTTTCAGTGATGAAATGGAGGATGAGTTGGATGAAAAACTGGTTACTGTTGGTGATCTCATCATCAACATGTAAGTATTATTTATGAAGAACTAATCTTGCATTGGCGTTGAGCCCCAACTTTTCAATTTTTGCTTTTTGGGGCTTAATCAATTACTATTACTGGTCCTTAATATCCATTTCAATTGTATGGTACTATAGCATAACAATTTCCATAATACAGTTACATAAGTAGCATGCATCGTTTCCATGAAATTTATCAAGGGCTTGATCCTTTATTTCTAGTATTATTATTTTATCTAAACTAAGCATTGCTGTTTTAGTTTTGTTGATCTTACATTCTCACCTTAGTCCAGATGCTGTGTATGCCTTCTTGATGTGTCTTATTTATCATGATAAATGAAAATTTAATGACTCCAGGTATGTGAGGTATTTGTTCTCAGAAGATCAAGAGGAGTTGGTTGGAGTATATGCCTCTCAGCTTCAACATGACCTTTGCATTAATTTGTTTGTGGAAATGATGGAACTAAGGTTAAATAGCAGGTATTATTATCATATGCTTATCTAAGTAATTGTCTGCTGTTGTATCTGGGTATATCAGTTTTATTTTCGGTTGTCCATTGTTTTTCATAATAATGGACACAGGTTATATCTGTTACTACCATTTGGAATTTGAGAAGATAATCACTCCATTAGTGGAGATAGCTATATATAGAGAGCCACATGGGCCATATGGGTCTATATTAGATGGGCCTTCATATACTTAACACCCCCCTTCAAACTCAAGGTGGAAGTGGAGGATCTGAAGCATTGAGTTTGATCAAGTGAAGCCGATGCTGCTCTCGAGTTTGCGCTTTAGTGAAGAAATCAGCCAACTGCAGCTCAGAAGGCACATATCGAAGAGCAATGGTTTGCTGATGACAATGAGACCGAGTAAAGAAGGCATCAACACCAATATGTTTAGTAAGTTCATGCTTCACAGGATCATTGGCAATTTGTATAGCTCCTGTATTGTCACAAAGAAGAGGTGTGGCGACATCACAAGAAATCCCAAAATCAGCCAACAACCATCGAAGCCATACAATCTCTGAAGTAGTAGTGGCAAGTGCTCGAAGTTCTACCTCTGTACTAGAGCGAGATACAGCTGCCTGCTTCTTAGACTTCCATGCAATAGGAGAGGAGCCAAGAAGAATACAATATCCGGTGATGGAACGACGATCCGTTGGGTCACTCGCCTTAGTGGAGTCCGAGTAAGCATAGAGCTGAAGCAGACTATTACGGGCATAGAATAAACATCGAGATGCTGTCCCCCTTAAGTACCGTAGCACACGAAGTAAATGTCCAAAATGAACAGAAGTAGGAGCACTCACAAACTGGCTCAAAATATGGACTGCATGAGCGATATCTGGTCTGGTAACGGTGAGGTAAACAAGACTACCCACAAGGTGTCTATATCTAGAGGGATCCGGAAGAGGTATACCATCAGTGGGACGAAGTTGCAAGTGAAGATCCATGGGTGTGGCAGTCGTCCGATTACCGGAACGAGCAATAAGATCTTGTATGTACTTGGTCTGAGAAATATAGTATCCATTGGCACACTGCTTAACCTCAATGCCTAAGAAATAGCTGAGAGGACCTAAATCAGACATTGGAAAGTGTTCACCAAGCTGCTGTTTCACAAGAGAAATATACTCCACATCATCACCCGTAATCAATATATCATCAACTTATAAAAGTAGCAAAGTACGACCACATGATGAGAGATGAATAAATAGAGCAAGAGATGAATAAATAGAGCAGGGTCATGATCACTAGGTTTGAAACCAGCAACCTTTATCACAGATACAAAACGTTCAAACCAAGCACGAGGGACCTGTTTAAGACCATATAAAGCACGGCGAAGCCAACAAACATAACCTGAAGGAGCATCAACACCTGGAGGTGGGTGCATATAGACTTCTTCATTTGAATCACCATGAAGGAAAGCATTCTTAACATCCATCTGAGATATGGCCCAAGAAGATGAAGCAGCCACTGCAAGTAAAGTACGAACTGTGGTCATGTGAGCAACAGGGGCAAATGTCTCTTCATAATCCAGTCCCGGAGTCTGCTGAAACCCCCGTGCAACAAGACGGGCTTTATATCTCTCAATAGAACCATCTGACTTGGTTTTAATCTTGAAAACCCACTTACTGGTGATCGGTACAGCATGTGAAGGTAATGGGACAAGATCCCAAGTGCCTTGAAGATCAAGAGCAGCAAGCTCCTCAGACATAGCAAGGTGCCACTCTGGAATACTAGAAGCTTCCTGATAAGTGGATGGCTCATGAACAACAGCACTCGCACGTGGAAATCCCAACTTGTCAAGAGGCTGAATAGTAGCACGATTCCGTAGATTATATGGTGGATCAACCTGTGTCTCATCAGAAATAGCACACGACTCATCATTATTAGTAAAATCAGCATGACTGGGAGCATCAGGATTGGCCAAGGAAGTGGGAATAGGAATAGGATGTTTAGGACGACGAGTGTAGTGCTTTGTAATTGGTGGATGACATGGTGGAGAAGCAAGAAGGTTGGGTGGCTGATTATCAACAAGAGGTGGTGGAAATGTAGCAAGATTGGGTGGCTGATTATCACGAGTGTCGAAAGACGAAGGAATATGAATAAGTGGGCTGGAAGGGGACACATTGTGGAGTGGCATCATCACTGATTGAAATAGGAGGAAGGCACATAAAGGAGGTGGACTCTGTAGGAGCATATGATGACTTTGTAAAGGAGCTATAAAAGAAAGGACGATCCTCAACAAAGGTGACATCACGGGAGATACGTATGCGGCGAGAAGAGGGATCATAGCAACGATAAGTCGATAACCCTTGTGCTTAGGACTATATCCTAGGAAAACACACTCAACCGATTGAGCAGTCAACTTTGTTCGTTCACGAGGGGCAAGCAGAACATAGCATAGACATCCAAAAACTCGAAGATGATTATAGCGAGGAGGAGTCCCGAAAAGAACTTCACCAGGACACTTGCCAGACAATTTAGACGATGGTTGTCTATTAATAAGATACACAGACGTCGAAACAGCCTCTCCCCAAAAGTGTGAAGGAACAAAAGAAGCAATTAAAAGTGTGCGAGCTGTTTCTATGAGATAACGATGTTTGCGTTCAGCAACCCTGTTCTGAGCATGAGCACCAGGGCACGAGAGCTGAGCAAGAGTACCCTCAGTCCAGAAACCAGCGAAAGGCAGCGGATAAATACTGAACGAAAAACTCGAATCGGGGTAGAAAACTGAGTGTGTACCATGCGAGCAAAGGTTTGGTAAATATCGCACAATTGAGACCGATGTTTCATGAAGTAAATTCAAGTATATCGAGAATGATCATCAATGAAAATAACATAATATTTATGACCACCCTTTGTAGCAAAAGGAGCAGGGCCCCATACATCAGAATGGGTATGATCAAAAGGTTTAGCAGCATGGGAATCACTAATAGAATATGGGAGTTGTATCTGTTTCCTAAGCTTACAACCTTTACAATGGAAACTAGACTCGATAGATGTGGGACCTAAACAACCTTTATTTATTAACTTAGACAAACGAGACCCATATAAATGACCAAGACGATGATGCCACTTGGCGAAGGACGAGGTAGATGGCGATAATGACGAGGCGGCGGACGACACATGAGCGGAAATGTGAGGAAGACACAAGGTGTCGAGAACGTAGAGGCTAGGTGAGCCGCTACGGCGATGGCCAGTCCCAAGTACAGTCCCGGTGCGACGATCATGAATAAAGCAATCAAATCCAACAAAACAGTTATGGTCAGCAAGCTGACCAACAGAAAGGAGGTTCATAGACAACTGAGGTACAAAAGAGACATCAGGAACAGAGAAATAAGAGTTGGAAAGAGAACCCTGATGAGTGATAGGACAAGATGTACCGTCTGCTGTCTGAACAGAAGCACCATCAGCAACCAGCTTGCAGGCCACAAGTTGAGACTGATCAGACGTCACATGGAAAGAAGCCCCGGAATCAAGCACCCAAGATGAAGATGAAGAACCAGCAGTAGCAGCAACTGACACAGATCCTCTAGGAGTGGAAATTGTACCACGACCCCTAGTGGTGCGAGCAGCCCGATGACCACGGAACTCAGCCAATTTCTCTGGATGATGCAAGAAACAATTATCCGGAGTATGGCCAGTTTTGCCAGAATGCGGACAAGGCTCCTGAGAGACACCCTTTTGTGTACTGAACTTCTGAGAAGCAGCCAACACACTATGAGACACATGCATGGAAGAGGTCATAGACCGGAGACGTGTCTCTTCAGCGAGCAATTCTGATAGTGTCTTTGCCATGGTTAGAGTGGAAGAATCATGAAGCAACCGAGTACGTATGGAAACAAATTCCGCTCTGACACCCATGACAAAACGATAAGGAACTTTTCAATAAATTTGTGGGCTGGACAATCATCAGCTTTACACTCAGGCACCATAGAGGTCAAGGATCCCATCAGACGACCAAAAGCTGAGTAGTACTCATCAACAGACATGTCTTGCTGCTCAATGACATGAGTTTTCTGCATAAGAGTGTGCAAAAGAGCACCACTGTCCTGAACATAGCGCGCCTTCAAGCATGACCAGATAGCCTTGGCTGTTTTACACTTGGACAGACTCATAATCATAGATTGCTTAGTACTGTTAACCATGGCAGCCATCACCTTGCCATCATTAGTCTGCCAAGTTTTGACATCAGCAGCATTACTCCGATCTTGCTGAAGTGCAGGAGGATCATCAGTGAGATGAAAAAGGAGCCCATGACCCCTTAAAGCAGTTTCCACACAAAAGGCCCACTCTGGGTAATTCTGACCATCAAGGGTAATAATAATAGTGTTGAGCCGTGACATGACTGAAAACTTCTAGCAGACCAACAAGGATGAAAAAAATCTGTTACCACCGTGACTGGAAGCAGCCTGAGATGTTCTCTGCGGAAGCAGAGGATGAAGCAGCGGAAGATAGTCTCTGCGGAAGCAGAGGATGAAGCAGCAGGAAATAGTCTCTGCGGAAGCAGAGGATGAAGCGCACGTGTTCGGCCGGATGACGAGCAGATCCCGCAGATGGCCGCGCGCACAGGCGGGCGGACAGCCAGGCGCCTGTGCAGGCGGAGCAGATGGTCGCGCGGACGGCCGCTCGGTCGCGCGCGTGCGGGCGGACGGACGGTCGCACGGATGAGAGGCCGTGCGCGATGAAGACGCGCGCGTGACGAAGACGGTCGACGACGGGCCGAGCCGCGTGAAGAACGAAGGAGCCGTGACGGGCGGCGGACGGCCGAAAAAATTGGATCCTGGGTGATTAGGGATTAGATTATCCCTAATTCGACCCCTAATCCTTGCTCTGTTACCATGATACTAACCTTTGGAATTTGAGAAGATAATCACTCCATTAGTGGAGATAGCTATATATAGAGAGCCACATGGGCCATATGGGCCTATATTAGATGGGCCTTCATATACTTAACAATATCAGTGTATTTTTGGTTGTTCGATCTTGCCTGTCCTTTGGTTGTTGCCTTGTTGGTAAATCAAAGTGGCAGCACACAATACAGATTAAGACAGTGGAGCTAATTCAGTAATTTTAAAAGAATTCAATGTACATGCTCACACTTCTTTTTCTCGCAACAGTTTGCATACTATGTACAAGCTCTTCCTTTCTGCTGTGGAATATCTGCCATTCTCATCTGATGATGCATCCAAGGCTTGTTTTGAAGAGATCATTGAAAGGTTTGTTGATCCTGTGAATATGTTGCAATAAAATTCACCGAGTTTCAGACTTTTTGTTTATGTTTGTCGATATATTCTAAGAAGTTTTGAAATTTAATGCAGGGTGCTTTCAAGATCGCGACAAACAAAACCTAGTAAGTATGATGAGGATTTCTCTGATTTTGCGCATCAACATCACCTGCAATCGCTTCAAAAGGCCATGGTTATTCAGTGGCTTTGCTTCACACCACCATCCTCGATTCCAGACTTTCAAATGATCACTGGGAAGCTTCTGATACGGGCATTGATGCATAGGTAATTAGTTCTCTAATTTGTTCTTGTTCAAGAGAAACATGGATTCGTATTTTTTCATGCCATCACTATATTTATCGTTGCAAATTTATGTGGGATGGTTTTATTTCCTTTTCCAAAAAGACATTATCATGAAACTTATATTATTTCTTTATCAATCAGCAATACACTGTTCAGGGAGTTTTCCCTGATATCAATGAGGAGAGTCCCTGAGCTACCAGCAGGGCCACACAAGTTGCTTGCCATTTTAGCTGAACCATTAAAGCAAAAAGAAAATTTAATTTCACTGGAAGATCCGGAGGTATCTGATAACTTACTGGAGTTTGAAGATTGGGTATGGTCTCTGTTGTTAATACCGATGTGCATCTTCTCTTTATGCAAATAATATTGTTATTTTTATGTAATGAATCTAATAAGTATTCTTAACCAAGTGATGCTTTTGTATGGCCAAACAGCATGAATATTACTCCCTGGATGCGACTTACCGCAGTTGGCTTAAAATTGAGATGAAGAATGCCGCTGTTTCTCCTGAGATGCTTTCGGCAGAGGAAAAGGATCAAGCTGTTGCTGCAGCTAAAGAAACACTGGACTTGGCATTCTTGTTACTACGCAGTAAGTCATAAATGGTTTTATATGATGCACCGGTGTGAAAATATGCTTCTCACTGCTGCAAAAATTTCGATTGTATATGTAAGCATTCAACTTTCTTTTCCTTGTTTTTGATGTTCTTGTCCATTGTGATCAGGGGATGAAAGACCATGGTTGTATGCTGTTGAGAGCAGTCCATTTGAATCCCCAGAGGTTATTTTCCTTGAGCTGCATGCTTCTGCAATGCTCTGCCTACCTTCTGGCGAATGTATGTTACCAGATGCAACATCATGCACAGCTTTGACAAGTGCACTATATTCAACTGTCAGTGAAGATGATGTGCTGCATCGCCAGTTGAAGGTTTGGTCCTTTTGCTCAAAGAGTTTTTTGCTTTCAAAATAAATTTGTTAAGTCTGGCTTGTTACATGCAAGTCAATCAAAATAGTTATAGTGCCTAGGAAGAACTGTTGACAGCACTTTGACTTCCAACTTCAATATATTTAAGTAGACTTCTGCAAATTCTAAATGTGTATTATCTGTTGAGCAAATGAGCAGGTGGATGTCGAGGTCTCTTCTAGAGATCCATGCTGTATTGAAGTTGCTCTTCGCTGCTTAGCGGCAGAAGGTGATGGATATGGGCTTCATGAAGCCAACGATGGAGGTCTTCTTGCCGCAATCATGGCTGCTGGCTTTAAAGGTATCTTCACTCTAAAAGGCGACCACTGTTTGGAATATTTTGTGCAGTGGTTTTGAATGATTTGTTATGGCAGGTGAACTCAGTCGATTCCAACCTGGAGTTTCAATGGCAATTTCAAGGCTTGATGCTTGGTATTCTGATGGGAGTGGTTCCGTGGAGAGCACTGCTGCTTACATAATTCGAGGGCTGTGTCGGAGATGCTGCCTTCCTGAAACAATTCTAAGATCTATGCAGGTGATCAAGCAAACCATAGTACAAAATACATATAGTTTCTTGCTGTCTCTCTCTAGTGTAGATGATACATTAATTTTTTTGCTTTTATTTGGCAGGCATGTATCGCACTCTCAGCAGCTGGTGATTCTCTAGATAACTGTGACAAACTAATTGAGTTAGTTGGTTCAGTGGAGTCTGGAATGATGCATTTGTTCAGCCAGCAGCAGTTGCAGGTTACTTCTATGATCTTTCATTTGTTAATCCACCCAGCCCTTATTTTTCCCCCTTGGCACCAACAAAATTGCTATTCAATGTTTGTCAGGAATTCTTGATCTTCCAGAGGGAATGTTTCATATGTACAATGGAGCTTGAGGAGGACCAGTTACCTTCTGATGGCTAAGCTTTTTGACGTTCTCAGGTGCGAGTCATCACATTGGTTATTTTGTCCAGTTTGCAGGGAAATTATTAAATTCAGTACATGTGTACATGCAAAAGGCTGACTGTAATATGTACGGCACAATGCTGTGTGTGGTAGCTTCAGGGGATTGGAGGAATCAGTTACCACCTTTTCTTTGCGTATATTTGAATTTTTTTTTGACATTCTTGTTCTTTTGCTTATGAATGCAGAGTCATTTGCATGCAAATCTTGGGTATTTTTCACTTGCTAACTGATCCAAGAGTTATGGTCGGCATACTTCTGCATTGTGGCGTCAAGACTGAAGAATCTGCTGTGATGTATTGCCACACCATTTTGAAACGGAAATGGAAACGGAATGATGAAATTTAGTGTGTATAGGTGTCCTGTAACATTATGCAATGTTTCTCTTGACCGTGGTTCTGCGCGATTGTGCACGAGAATGGACCAGCCGATAACAGCAGCCGAGAATTGGCCCGTTTCAGTCCCCTTGTGTATGTGTACAAGCACAGATACACATTACACATATGTTGGAAAATCATTAAGCACAGATACACATTACACATATGTTGGAAAATCAATATAAGACGCAACTCGAAATCCAAGATTTTGTTCATGATAAAACAATGTTCTCTGGAGTTTTGGTGAATTTTTTGTCTAAAATCTTTGTGAAATATACCGTTAAACGATGTGTTCCTCCGCCGTGTCGGATTTCACAGTTCCGACCGGTGCGGCCCGTATACGTATTCAGCCAGTATAAAAGGTAAGACGGTCCACGTCTCCAATGGCTCGCAACTCGCAAGGGCTTTGCGGCGATGGACTCCGGATCCACCACCGTCCTCGCCGGCGGCGGGCGCGACAGGTTAAGCAGTCTCGGCGACGCCACGCTCTGCCACATCCTGTCCTCCCTCCCGGCCACGGAGGCCGCGCGCACAGCGACGCTCTCACGGCGGTGGCGCCACGCCGCCGTGCACACGCTCTCCTTCGGGGAGGCGGAGGCTCCGCGCTTTGTAACCGGCGTCACCACCGCGCTCAACTGCCGCCACCGCGCAGCTGCGCGCGCTCCGCGTCGCGTTGGACGAGTCCGGCTTCCGCGGCGGGGACGATGCCACTAAGGCCGTGGACGGCTGGCTCTCGTACGCCGTGCATCAGCCTGTTCGGTTGGCTGATTCGTATCGTTGCTGGTTCGTGAAGAAGTACTGCTGTCTGGTTTGTGTGAGAGAAAAATACTATTCTGACTGGAAATTTACGATCATTTACGATAAACCACAGCCAAACAAACAGGCTTAGCGCCCGCGAGGCGCTGGAGATCGACCTGCACCTAGGCAGTCGGCACGGAACCCATCTGCGAGTGGGCGTACACCCTTGTTTCTGGCGGACCCAGTGACGTCAGAGAGGAAGAGGGCGACTACCGGCACGATGCGACGAACATGGACATGCGCTACGAGATGGCGGAAGGGCAAGACGACGAAGACTACGACGCCACCGATGACTCCGCTGCCGCCTCCGACGACGACGAGGAGTCCGATCCGGTGGTGGAGGAGACGAGGAGTACGTGGTGCCGAGAAGCCTCTTCTCCTCCTAGGCCGTGCTACGCGCACTCCGTCCCGGCAGCTGCTGCATCGACCTGCCGTCGGCCATCGCGCTGCCGTCCCTGGACACTCTGCACCTGACAAGGGTCACCGGCCGAAGGGGCGGCGCGAGCGCGATACAACAGCTCGTCTCCGCCTGCCCGAGCCTCGTGGACCTGACGCTCGGGGCCTGCGTGAACCTAACCACGCTCGAGGCCTACGGTGCTGCCACCAGCTGGGCACCGTCATCGTCGGCACGCCGGAGCTGCGGGCCTTCGAGTTCCGCGGCGCCATCCCGCCGGCGTCGTTCCTTATTGTAAGCGATAGGCAAAGAGAAATTGGACAACTCAAGTTGTATTGCTCAGAGGCTTACGCCTATATACATGTACATCACGGTAGTGTAACTGCTTAGCTAGCTACAATTAAGGAGAGCCATGGAACGTGGTGATCATGGTCGCTAACACCCCCCTCAGTGTGAGCGTCGGCGACGCACAGACTGTTTCGGAACTCCTTGAAGCTCGCCGTCGGTAGACTGTTGCGTCGTGGGTACATGTAGAACCTTGCATTGGCCAACATCGACTTTCTCCCGCACGAAGTGGACATCAAGCTCTACGTGCTTCGTTCGTTTGTGATGCACTGGATTAGAGCTCATGTAGCAAGCGGAGACATTGTCGCAGAACACGACTGTTGCCTTGTTCAGGGGACAGTCGAGCTCGCTGAGCAGTTGTCTGATCTCAGGTGCATTCGACCACAGCATTGGCAACCCCTCGGTATTTGGCTTCGGCGCTTGAGCGGGAAACTGTTGTTTGCCGTTTAGAGGACCACGAAATTAACGAGTCCCCCATGAACACACAGTAGCCGGAGGTTGAACGCCGTGTGTCGGGGCACCCTGCCCAATCCGCGTCCGAGTATGCGACGAGGTCGGACTGGGAAGATCGTCGGAGATGAAGTCCGAGCTCTGTAGTGCCGCGGATGTATCGGAGAATCCGCTTGACAAGACCTTGATGCGCCGTTGTGGGAGCATGCATGTGTAGACACGCTTGCTGAACGGCGTATTGAAGGTCCGGCCTCGTCATGGTCAAGTACTGGAGAGCGCCGACGAGACTCCAGTAGTCCGAAGCGTCCGCGGTGGACAAGGGAGTCCCGGTGGTGGTGGAGAGCTTCCCGGACGTGTCAACCGGCGTGTCGCTGGGCCGGCAGTCGGCCATCCCAGCGCGATCGAGCAGGTCGATGTAGTACTGCTGTTGTTGAAGCAGGAAGCCGTCTGGGCGCCGTTGCACCTGAATGCCGAGGAAGAAGTGCACCGGCCCCATGTCCTTGAGTTTGAACTCGGCGTTGATGGTGCGGATGACTCGACGGAGGATGTCGGTGGAGGAGCCCATGAGGACGATGTCGTCAACGTAGAGGAGCAAGTAGATGGACTCATTGCCTTGGTGAAGAACAAAGAGCGAGCTGTCGGAGCATGTGGGCTTGAACCCCATGGAGCCGAGGAAGGTAGCCAGGCGCATGTACCATGCCCTGGACGCCTGTTTGAGACCATAGAGGCTTTTGGAGAGACGGTACACCAGATCAGGGTTGGTGGTGAACCCGACCGGCTGTCGTGCAAAGACTTCTTCGTCGAGAACGCCATGAAGGAAAGCATTGTTGACGTCGAGTTGGTGCACCGACCAGTCACGCTGGGCGGCGAGATGGAGTACCGTCCGCACGGTTGCCGGTTTGACAACGTGACAGTACGTCTCACCATAGTCGACGCCCGCGCGTTGAGTGAAGCCGCGGACCACCCAACGGGCCTTGTATCGATCGAAGCTCCCGTCTTCCTTGAATTTGTGATGGAAGATCCATTTGCCGCTGACCACGTGCGCTCCAGGTGGACGGGGGATGAGTTCCCAAGTGTTGTTGGCGTTCAAGGCGTCGAACTCCGACTGCATCGCCTTGGTCCAGTTGGGGTCTTTGAGCGCCTGGTGGACTGTTCGAGGGATCGGGGAGATGGTCGTCGTTGTTGCCGTGGCAGCGTAGCGTGGGTTCGGCTTGAAGGTCCCCACGCGAGCCCTGGTCACCATGGGGTGTGGCGCGGGGGAGTTGGTTGTCGTGGACGATGAGGGCGGTGAGGACGTGCCGGGCGCTGACAGAGGCGATGGTGATCACGATCCGGACGTGGATGCAGTCGGCCTGTTGATGGGGTAAGCCTAACATAGCCTTTATGGTGTTGTACGACGGGAGCCCACGAACCATGGAGCGGTTGGGCGCCTCCGATCAGGACGCGGATCCAATGGCTCAATTGACCGTTGGGCCAATTGGTGGAGATCAAACTAACATTCTCCCCCTTGATCTCTCCTTATGACTTAAACTTAACTTTTTTTTTTCTTTTTCCCATTCCATCAAAGATTAGTGCATAAAGCGTGCCTCATCGTCACAGTCAGTTGTCATTAGATTTAACAACTACACTACACCTCTCTATTTTAAAATAGATACTCAACTAGGCCCTTAGTATCCAGAAATCATAGGCTTTCCCATAAACCCATGTCGACGGTGTGTTCTCTGAACGCACTAGGTGGGAAGCCTTTGGTAAACGGATCCGCAAGTACTTACTCGGTACTTATATGCTCAATGCTTTGAAAATGATTCTGGATTTTCTCCTTTTCAACATATACCTTAGTGTCAATGTGTTTGGCAGCACACTTGACTTGTTGTCTTATGAGTTAACGTACTTTAAATGGTTATTACTGTTGTCTACCATTGTTAAATCCGGGTACATATTCCCTTAACGTTCTTTTGTCTGTTCCTTAAGCCTCATGACAAGCTATATTATGATATGCATCACTGATGACACCACAACTGTTTCTTTGGAGCTTTTCCACAATAATACTCCAACTGCGAGTGTTAGAAACTGCTGTGGATTTCACTACACATCTCGTCAAGACTTAACTTTTTGTACCCTCAACTATTTGAGAGTACTTATTCTTTCTTACTCAGCATGAGGCCAATGATACTTTGCAAAATTACAAGACATTCTCAACTCAATTTCAGTGATCTATATCTGAACTGGACTTCTGCCAAAATATCCCGGATACATAAACTACGTCAGGGTAAGTTCTTACTTGTACTTGTACACACATCAAGCTTTCAACAGCTAAAGCATATGGAACCATGTTCATTTGATCGATCTCATACCGGTTCCTAGAATACTTAAAGTTCCCAAATCTATTACTCTTGACTATAGGAGTAGGCATAGGTTTACTCGCATGCATACTTTATTTCTCTAGAATCTTTTCTAAGTATGCCTTTGCGATAGTCCTAATACCCCATGTTCTTCTATCTCAGTGAATTTTGATTCCTAGAACCAATTATGCTTCACCAAGATCATTCACATTGAAACTTGAGGATAAAACTACTTCTCCAATGACAGATTAATATCACTACTAGTGAGTAGAGTGTCATCTATTCATAGGATGTGGAAAATAAATTTTCCATCCTTGAACTTCGCATAAATGTTATTGTCCTTCTTATTTTATTTAAAACCAAAACTTTCTCATTGTTTTCATCAACTTCAAATACTAATATCTAGAGACTTACATTTAACCCATAAATGGATTTCTACAGGCGGCATCCCATATGTTCTTTTCTTCCACGATAAAATCTTTTGGGTTGTGCCATGTAATTGTTTTCATATAAATCCCTGTTGAGGAATGTCGTGTTTATATCCATCTGATATAACTCTAAATCGTAATGTGCCATGAACACCATTATGATTCTAAAAAAATCCTTGCATAAGACTGGAGAGAAAATTGTCATTGTAATCTATTCATTTTTCTTTGCGTAAAGCATATTGCTACAAGTTGTGCTTTCTATCTTTCTACGTTCCCTTTAAATTCACATTTTGTCTTGTAGACCCATTAACAGCCTACTATTTTGGCTTCATTAGGAATTACTTCTAAGTCCCAAATATCGTTGGTATTCATTGAATTCATTTCAACTTTATATCTTTCTATATTCCCTTTGAAGTCACATTTTGTCTTGTAGACCCATTAACATCCTACTGTATTGGATCTATTAGAAATTTCTTCTAAGTCCCAAACATCATTGGTATTCATTTTAATTTTCATAGCTTCTAGCCATTTAAACGAGTAAACGCTTCTCATGGCTTCTTCAAATGAGGTGGGATCACCCTTCATTTGAATTTCTTTGCTAACATAGACTTCATAGTCATCAGAAAACTGGTTTAGTAATTCTTTGAGACCTTCTAGGCCTCATCTACTGGCACTTTCATATGGGGCTGTTGTTGCTCTTCATTACCAAGAGGTAATTGATTCTACAGGCTCCTGTATTATAAGACCCTTGTTTATATTTTTCATCTTCTTCTAAAAGCCAACAATAGGTGTTGTATAAGTCATACAACATTAACAGGTATTGAGAGATTTATTGTTTTTGAATCACTAAAGTGGGCATACAATCCCGCTTCTCTTCAAGTCTTAGGTCTCTACATATCTCTATATACCATGCTCCCCCAGATCTTTCCATCTTTTCTAAAGATAGTGTATCTTCAAATATCTTATTTTAGGTTTAATCCGTTAAAATCTCATATAACGCTTTAAGCACCACCTTAACATCTTTGAGACTGACTACACTATTTTCTTGTCGGGACTTTAAAAGGTTCAGGAATTTGGCTATTTCTCTGCTTAGGGGTATCGTTGTTGTGACCGTTGTACTCCTCCGACGATCGCATACATCTTAATTAATATTTATCTCACTCTTAATGAAGGGTATCTTTCTTAATTAAAAATTTTATCTCACTCTTAATGAAGAGTATTTTTCTTAATTAATCTTAATATTCTCCCCCTCGAAATATGGCATAAACTTTACTGCCATAATTTCAATAACTATTCAGAAAGCCTGTAAACGAGTAGACACTTTTAACTTACTTCATTCACATGATTGTATCATATAAACAAAGTTATTTCTTGATCTGTTTAGTAGTACACTTTCCTTAATTCACTTTAAGAACTCGACGAGGTCTTTCACTAGCAGTGCTTTTGCAAGTCATACTTGCATCTTTTCTTATTTTTGGTTAGTATTGACCATGACGATGTATTTCTATTGTGCCAAGGTCAATACTAGGATAGCATAAGAGCTACCCAAATTTCTCTCGCTATGCGGGATATAAAACATGTGAATCATTAAAAAACTTCTCCTGCCATGCAGGATTGACTAGCATAAGTACTATGCCAAAACTTCTTCCCATGCGGGATACATCTATACGAAAACTTAGTCATGACGACTAAAACTTCACTTATACTTTATTTTCCAATTAAATATTCCCGTTGGTTGTAATTTAATCAAAAAATTAGTAAACTAACAAAAATTGTCCTGAACTGGCTTGACTCAAGCCTTTTCATTCACATACCCCAACATTGCAGCCGAGTGATCTCGTCGGTTAAAATAAAACATACAATATGCTTCTACGTCAATTCTACATCACCGTTGGGCAGAAAATAGAATTAATGCATAAAACTGATAAATTAACTTGAAATCCATATAACTACTCTTTAAAATTAAATTCTCCCGTTGGTTCGAATTTAATTAGAAGATAATCAATATCATTGCAGCGGAAACTTAATAATGAAATACATTCTTTTAGTTTAGAGCATTTCTTGGTCCTTATCTACTCTCTGAAAAATTCACCACGTTGGTGTAAAATTTTCCAGAGATTTAAACTTCAAACTTAAATTCGTTATAATATTGTCATCATCAATGTTGGTCAGAAAATGACAATAGCATAATCTTACTTAAACAAAAAATGGACTACTCCTCTAATTAAATTTTCCCGTTGATTATAATTTAATTAGAGGATCAACATAATCATAATTTATTAAATATAACTGCTCTTCAAATTAAATTCTCCCATTGGTTTGAAAGGTTCGAATTTAATTGAAAGATAATAAACATTAAACTTTGCAGTGGAAATATAAAAAATTATTTATCTACTTTTCAGAAGCATTTTACTTTACTCATCTACTCTCTGAAAAAATTATCCCGTTGGTTCAAATTTTGACAGAGATTCAAAGCTTGACAAAATTCATCGAAATTTGCTTCTGAAAATTGTCAAAACTGCTTCTGAAAATAAATAAAAACTTAAAACATTAGCAACTGTTCATTTGGCCTGGCCTATGGAAAAACAGCATGCGGCCCAGCCCAACCGTAGCAGCGCGCGGCCCGCTTAGCGAAATCAGCCCACGCCGATTGTGCGCGCCGCCCTCCCCCGCGCCCAGGATGCAACCTGGGCCTGGGCTGGGAATTTGGCCCACAACGCGCCCCCCACACCGCTCCGCCTGGGCCAGTTGCCGGCCCAGCGAGCACTGGCCGTTGATCTCAAATCCAACGGTGGGGCGTTGATCTCGGCGGAACAAAACCCCACGGCGCCGGCCTCTCCCTGAACCCTAATCTCATTTCCTCCCTCCCCTTCTCTCTCCTCAGCGCCACAGTGACAGAAAAACAACGGCGCGACGGCCGCGCATGGCGGCCGGAGCGAAGGAAGACGGCGGCACGGCTACGGGGCCCCTCGCCGGCACGCACACTCGCCCTAGGCTGAGTGTGTCACCGTCGAGCGGCCTTGCGGTTGTGCCTTGGATCCCGAGCCTGCACGTCGGAGATCGCGCGGCGGCGCGGCGAGATCTCGGTGAACATCCCGCACGGTGGCGGTGGTGACAGCGGCGAGGTCCAAGTAGGTCCCTCTCTTCATGCCATCCTCTTGTCGGTTAGGGTTAGGGTTACGTATTCGTGGGGATTCCTAGGGTTCATCCAAATCACCTCCTTCTAAAAGCTCCTTGCTTTCTACCCCAAAGACTAGATCTATACTTGGACCTGGCTCTGATACCATTGTTAGTAAAATAGGATCATTAGGAGCATAGATCTAGCTGGTAGAATGGTTCTATTCAGGATAAAAGATGTAGTGCATCCTAGTACATGTAGAACTAGAGAGACAGAGAGGGAAGGGAGAGAGGTGAGACGTCACCGGTCATTGGAGGGTTTGGCGGTGGAGCTGGAGCCGTCCATGGCGATGTCGGTGATGCTGTGAAGTCCGAAATGGTGAAGGCGGTGGTGCGGAGGCGGTGCTATCTCAACGACGACTAGGCAGGGGGTCTTCCCGTCGCTGGGAGCGCCGCTTCCTCTAGATCAGGTTAGGGTTTCTCTATAGGCGGGTTGCGGCGGCTTAGGTCAACCTCGTACCTTGTGCCCTGGCTCCCACATCTCTTTTATGGTGCTGTGTGACGTGAGCCCACCAACCATGGAGCGGCTGGGCGCCCTCGATCAGGGCACGGATCTAAGGGCCCAAGTGAAGGTCAAACTAACAAGACGAAGGTGATGGAGGAGGTCAGGGGGTGGGTGATGAACAAGTCTGCCAACATGATGTTCTTTTAGCTTTTGCTTGCAAAACACAATCCATCTCCTTGGATAGTCAAAGTATCTCAAGTTTGACCAAAATTATAGAAAAAGTTACAAAGATTTATGACATCAAATAGATATACTATGAAAATATAATTAATGAAAAATCTAATGGTACTTAGTGGGTATCATAAATGTTATTATCTTATCGTATAAATTTGGTTAAACTTGAGATGCTTTGACTCTTAAAGATTCTTGGAATAACTTATAATTTGGGATGAAGAGAGTAATTGACAAGGGTAATGCTAAGGTACATCCTTTACCTACAAGGAGGTAATATCTCGAATAAATCTGAGTCGTTGATTTTTAGATTTTTTAAATCAATTAATTAACCTAAGAACAGAAAAAAGAAAAAGAAAATATCTTCAAATCCCCTCATGCACGGGACAGACAGAAGCGGCGGCCGGCCGCGCGGCCCTTCCTTATTGATTGCACGGCCTTCCTTTCAGCATTTTTACATATACAAAAAAATATCAACATGTATACAACAGCTTTCACGGTTTATCCAGTTATTAAAAGTTACGTTACATATATAAAAAAATATCAATAGTTAACACATTGAGACGTTAACTTTAGCAATCTAAAACATGTTATATGTTGACACATTGTGTATATTATACTAACTCGAATAAAACTATATTTCATAGTTGAGAGGGCCTTAGCTGTCACGTATATTGAGCATGCAAAATGGCCACGTGAAGTTTCATGTATGCACGTAAATTTTCGTGCACATTGGGCACATAGTCACATACGTCAGTTTCACGTCAGTTTGAGCACATACGTGTGGTACGAGTTATTACTTGAATAAAAAAAGGTAGTTTATGTTAATTAAATTATGCTATATCTAAAAGTTGCAAAAAATAAAAAGATTTACGACATCCAATGGATCATGTATGCATCTTTATATCTAAAACTTTTCCTGATTTGTCATACTTTCCAAAATTAAAAATTAAATAAATATATATTTCATATATTACCTTCTGAGAGATGGTAGGTGATCGTAACCGTCCGAAACAAATGCAGGGCTCACAGTCGTTTGGTTGTTCTTTTAGCTTTTGCAAAACCCGATCTACTGACTACAGGAACTATATGACAGATGTTGAGTAATTGAGAAAGCAAGCGACTACTCATCACCCGGTTGATAATTGATACACACTACTATAGAAACATTTTTTAGGAGCGGCTCGTAACCTTTTGTAGGGGCGGTTTAGCTAGCCGTCCCTACTAAACCGTCTCTATAAATCATGTATTTGTAGGGGCGGTTCTCGGGCCGCCTCTACAAATCGATTTGTAGGGGCGGCTGTAGTACCAGCCACCCCTATAATACTTGTTTTAGGGGCGGTTCAGCCTAGAACCGCCCCTACAGTACGTTTTTCCGTAAAAAAAATTAAATTTACAATTCAAATTCGACCATAACACTGTTTGTTTCCGCGTATTCCATCCAGCGTTCGCGTTGCCGAACGCCCCACGACTAACGTTCCGAACCACGTTCGTGTTGCCGAACGCCCCGCGACCAACGTTCCGAACCGCTTAGACTACAAGCACAAGAGTATTATATAAACTACAATTACAAATCCAATTCACAAGAATATATGCAATCCATCATTAAATAGACATAATTCATAAGGTAAAACCAATGTCAAATTACATACACATTGTTATCAACGTCCTAGAGCTAGCCTTTCAGTCTCACGAAGGTGTTGGTACTGAGGATTTCTACCTAAGTCAGACTTTCGATCATGGTAGGCGCCTTTGACGTGTACAATCTGATCCAATATAAAGTTGCAAAGATCGCCAACGAGCTCTAAAAGTTGGTCATCCTTGTATGGGTTTCTTTTTATTCCTTTCTCTTCTTTCCACTACAAGAGAACAAGTTTCGGTTTAGTATTTCATACCATGTACGAAGTTTTTATACTACGGGTGAAGAGGTTCAAACTTACCCTTAAGGGGTGTCTCCTGTAGGCACCGGTATTACTCATCATAGAACATATATAGTATCCACAATGTATACTCCCAGGCTTTTGCTTGGGGCACTGTGCGTTTTGCATATAAAAATGTTAAGTAATGGTTTTGACAGTCATGTAATAGAGTACTGAAGAAGTAAGTTACACTTACCGCACATAGTGTTTTTATAGCCAACTTTTTCTTCCTTGCTAGATCATGCCTTCCGTGATGTGTAGTGACATAGAACCTAAATGCCCTGTTTGAATTATTTTAGCAAATACAACTTGTTAGTATCCAAAAGTGAACGTTACAAGTATGTATACAAACATATAAGCTAATGAGGATTGTCGATATGTATACGTCTTGAGAATCGATATGAAGTCTTTGTATGTCACCGGGTCCCTATCTATTGAATCAAAGACCCATGTCATACTCCTCCCGACATCGACGGCTATACAAATCCAACGGTTGCTGCATGGATTTAATCATAGAACTAGATAAGCTCTTTTGCATCGAATAAAATATATCGAACAAAGCTTTAAGTATAGAGTTGAACTTACTCAAAGTTGTATGGTAGCCATATAGTAGAGTGTTGTTGGAGAATTTTGAAAGCTAGGGCAATGTATGCCGCAACGTTAAGGGACTCTTCCCTTAGTTTCGCTATATGGATGTGCTCTTTCTCTCGAAGAGTCTTTGCAGCAGCTAGCTCTTTGCCATCCAGTTTCCACTGTTTAGGGTAATTAAAATTTGTTTGGGATATAGCTTGAGGGTCTATATACTCGGCTTTCACACTTGGCACTTGTTTGATAATGTGCACTTGCATTCTACAAATCACGGCGTGGGTTAGTTATAACAAAATTCAAAGATTATATTCATATCATATCGAGAGGAGAAGGACTTACAGGCACCATGTGCGAATTAGATTCATCTCCATTGCTCTTAGGTGAAAGCATATCTACATGTCATTGAAGTCAAAGACAATTTTCCCGGGTAGGCTTCCAAATGTGCCGGTGGGGAAACATGCTTGTATGAGATCTATGCTCGTTGGGAGAACACGCAAGTACCAATCATGGAACTTTCTCATTCCAAGTGGTAGGCGCTGGATGTCCCAGTTTGGTAGTAAGGGCTTGCCTCTTTTATATGTTTTTGGGCACTCCTTTGACCATTTGATGGCATCAACATTTGGATACTGCTTTGCAATTTGGTAGAGTTTGCTAGTGACATCCTCCTCAGAACCCCATGATGGGACTTTTTAACTTGGTTCTCAGGCTTGAACTGGTCATGGGAATACCACTTGGACACCGACGAGACGTCTTTCATTAGAATATAAACTGTCCTTATGGTGATTGGATGCTTCTTTCAAAGTTCTCATTCAAGCATGTCCTCATCATCTTGTGCATCACCTTCTTCAGGAGGCACTCGTTGTTCATGTATCGGCTGTACTTGTTGAGAAGACTGTGGCATCTCATCATGCACTTGCTCGGTATGAGCTGGAGAAGGCACATGCTCAATATGAGGCGGGGAAGAATGTGGCATCTCAGGAATGTGGTGGTTGTGAGACAGTGAAAATATCTCCCTGACCTCAACAACTCGCTCCAAATTTTGGAGAGGGGGAGATGGCGAAGAAGCAGTCAATATAATGTCCCATTTGTGCCAGAGGATGAACTGCCCCATTACCTCTCTAAGTAACACCAGCCCCTTGGGAGTTGCGTAGTCTATCCTCCACTGCATGAACTCGGGCTTCACGGTATGCACCTCGACCCTAGTGTAGTTCGGCGGTATCTTATTATTGTGGTGTAAGCCACCGGAAGGATGTGCCACACCCGTTGCCACGTCCATCACAATGTTCTACCGTCCGCTGAGAAACACCAAGGTGCAACTAGTAGTAGCAGTAGTTCTAATAGATGCAAGAAAGTATGCTTTAGGTACGCGAGAATGTATAAGAAATCAAAAAGGTCTATAAACCAAAGTAGTCCTATAAAACAACAATATATTAAAAAAAACGAGTAGTAGCAGTAGTAGAGGCCTTAGAAACATGTCAAACATCATTTGATCATGAACTTGGAGCATCAAGGCATCATAACAGAGAAGAGAGGAGAAGGTAATGTAGGGGCGGCTGCTAATGATGCCAAGTTCCTCACAAGTTCTTGATCATCAGCTCATATTCCATATAATGTATGGAGTTGGACAATTTCATCATCGGCAAAACAAAGGAGAGGAGAGGAGAGGGGAGATTTGGCAAAAAAAACAACAGCTGCTTAACAAACATAGAGAGAAAAAGGTGTAAAAAAGCAGTTGCTGCTTCCCAAACATAGAGGATAGGAAAGGTGGCAAAAATAGAGGAGAGGGGAGATTTGGCAAAAAAAGTAGGTGCTGCTCCCCAAAAGAAGCAACAGCTCCCATACTGACTTTGCTCGATCACACATGAACATCATATGCTTAATATCTTCTAAACCTGATAGGCAGATCGGACAATCAGAAGTAGTAGACAGTAGTAGTAGTAGGGAAGTAGTAGAAGTAGTTGACAGAAGTACAAGTAGTTGATAGAAGATAGAAGTAGAAGTAGTAAACAGTAGTAGTAGGGAAGTAGTAGAAGTAACAAAAAAGCAACAACTGCTTAGGAGAGGAGAGGAGTAGAGTGGAGTAGAGGAGAGTAGTAGTAGAAGAGGAGTGGTAGAGTAGTAGGAGAAGAGCAGGAGGACAGTATAGTAGTAGAGTAGTAGTAGGAGTAGCAAGTAGTAGTAATAAGAGTTGTAGGAGACCAACCACCAGCCACTACTAGTAAGAGTAGTACATGAAAGTAAGGCACATACAAGCTAAATACTGTGAAACATACATAAGAGATAAAAGTTCATATAAAACACAAGGCATTTCTACACATGAAAAACAACAAGCAAGGAGTAGCCAACATAAGGAGGACGTCGTGCACTAACTAAATAAAGACAACAGGACTCTCCTTTTTCCTTTCATCACAATTTGTTTGGTGAAGGTGCAAGAGCAAGTCAATAGAACCTATACAACTCTAGTACAACAATCATGTTCTACAGGTGCCATCCAATTAATCAAAACCAGCTATCAAAGTATCTGAATTTTTAAGGCAGCAGTAGTACAGATGCTTAGAAAAATCATAACTAGAGTTCTGGACAACGAAAAAGAATTATCCTTTAACAATCCGAAAAGCCTATGCAATTCTCTACATCTGTCTAGTTATTACTAGAATCAGACTCTGCAGTTATCAAGGTTGAAAATAACAAAGACCCACTGCTGCACAAAGCAAGGTCAAAACCTGCCTGGCTACATCTAAAAATCATAAGCATCCAAAAAGTATGTTCTTTAGCAATCCAAAAAGCTTGGGAAATACTCTACATCTTTCTAGTTATATTAGGGAGCTGATTTGGCAGTTAAAGTGGTCGAAAAATCAAACTGATCTATGGCTGTACAGAACATGGTCAGAATCTGTCAATCAACTTCTAAAATCTATATCTCCCAAACCTTAATAGCTAAAATCACAAAATTTCATGACAGCAATGGTATGTAAATTCCCTACAACTTTTGTATTTTCATGTTCTATAGGAAGCGCCATTTAGTAAACGAAATCATCACCCAACTCAAAACCGCTGAACTGAAATTTCAGGACATATTGCTAAACAGTTTTCAGCCGTTTCTTTATTTGTTTCCAATTCAAAGAAGCACCTACCAATTATGTCTACTAAATCTAGTATGCTCCTAATCATACAAGTGAGTAATCTCAACCAGAACAATGACAGAAAATTAGTAATTGCAAAGAACATAAAATCTATCTTCAGAAACTGTAACCTGCAATCTCAAACTCCCAAGAACTTGGTATTTCTTCCAACTCTAATAGATCTTGTAGATTATCAAAATGGGGCATAAAGAATCTTTCCATTGTGCTCAACAATTATAAGAACATCACCACAAGATTTAATTAGCGAGAGAGGCAGACCTAAGGATTAACACTTATCAAACATGAAACAACCATACCTTGAGCTTTGCTTATCAACCAAAAATACAAACCACAAGGTCTCTACTGGCACCTTCACAAACACAATCCACAAAGGCATGACCATACTACACTAGCACAACGACAAACACATAGCCAAGAATAATTATCCATCACATGCACATACTCAACGCGAATTGCAGGAAAGGGAAATTACCACCGCTGCAATGTACTAGCAGATGAATAGCCAAGTGAGGACTCCACAGTTAGGATAGATGATGAGGACTAGCAAATCAGTTGAGCTTAGGGCATAGTCACTAGGGGAAATGAGACATACCTACGCAATGGCCGTCAGTAGGAGGCGGCATACGGCGATCCCTCGCTGTTCTGGTGTAGCTCCGGCGTAGGGCTTCTGAGCTCCGCCGCCGGCGTAGGCTCCGCTCTCTCGCAACACAGATCCGCCGAGCTCGAACCCCCTCCAACACTTACAGGCCAAGCGCACCACTCCGTGTGGAGAAGAAATGCATCAGCTGCAGTCCCTCGGAAGAGGATTCAAGAAGAGGAGGAACGGAGAACGATGAGCGCCACGGCTGCTTACCTGATAGAATCGGCAAGACCGAAGGGGAGCCAGATTGTGAGCTCTCGCGTAAACCCTAGCCGCCGTGGCGGCTGGCTTGGGGATGGTGGCGTTTGGGGAGGAAGTGTGGCGGGCGATGGAGGCGGTCATAGGAGGACGGCGGAGGTGAGAGGAACCGGTGCTAGGGCATGGACACGGTGGCGGCGGCGGGAAACAGATGGGCAGCCTGACAGCGTCGGGAGGAAGAAGAGAGCGCCCAATAGTTGGGCACCCGAGCGCCCGTGGCTATATAATCACCATGATTTGTAGGAGCATTTCCTGATCCAGCCGCCTCTATAAATGCATTTTTAGGGGCCGTTCCTGATCCAGCCGCCCCTACAAATATTTTCTATTTTATTAAATTATTAATTCTATATTTTTTATATCATAAAAACACAAAGTAATAAAAAAATTATATATATGAACAAATATAATATTTTGTATTATTCTATATATGCAAAAAAATATATAAAAATAATTGTAGTCAAAACAATATAGAAAACAAAAAAAAACAAAAATTAAAAATTTGAATTTTAAAACTTTGACTACAATTTTATGACATTAAATGAAATAAAATGAAAATGTTGTAAACATAAAAGTTATATAACTCATCAACATGTACAACTTTTATTTTGGTCATCTTGTCATGTGACTTTGTTTGAACGATTCAAAATTTGAAATTCAAATAATTTCAACTTGAAGCAATATTTTGAAAGAGTAAATGATTTTAGCTGAAAAACTCATGAATACCAAAGTTGTAGAACTCATCAATATGTACAACTTTTATTTTGATCATATTTTCATTTGACTAAATTTGAACAGTTGAAATTTTAAATTTCAATAAATTGCAACTTCAAACAAAATTTTGAAACCTTAAATGATTTCAACAATAAAAGTCGTGAACATAAAAGTTGTTGAACTCATCACTATCTACAACTTTTAATTTGGTCACTTCTTCATGTGATAAAGAATTAGTAAACATTGTTAATAAATTCACATATGACTTATAGTTTCATGAACTATACGAGAAACATGTTGATTTATGAACAATGTTTACTATCACTTTGTCAGATGAAGAAATAATCAAAATAAAAGTAGTAAATCTTGATGAGTTACACAACTTTGGTATTCATCACTTTTTCAGCTGAAATCATTTAATGGTTGAAAATCTCGTTAGAACTTGTCTTTTTTTAAATTTAAAATTTTGAATTGCTCAAACTTTCTCAAATGAAAAGAATGACTAAATCAACACAGTGATTTTAGAAAATTTTAGACAAAAAATCATTACATTTGGAGTTAGTACGAGGGAGAAAGACTAGTTACAAAATTTACACAGAGATTAAAAAGAAAAATCATAACTATTCATGATGATCAATGATGAACAAGCGTGATTTCTCTTTTTAATCTATGGCTGAAACTTGTAACTAGTTTTTCTCCCTCATACTAACTCCAAATGTGATGGTTTTTTCCTAAAATTTTCTAAAATCGTGCTCTATCATTTTAGTTTAGTCATCTATCTTTGTCACTAATTTTGAACAATTTAAATTTTGAATTTCAGAAAATGACAACTTCAAACCTGATTTTCAACCAATAAATGATTTCAGCTATAAAGGTGATGAATATAAAAGTTATTGAACACATCACTATCTACAATTTTTATTTTGGTCATCTTTTTATTTGATAAAATTTGATCAGTTCAAATTTTAAATTTTAGAAAATGACAGCTTCAAACTTGATTTTCAACCACTAAATGATTTCAGTTGTAATAGAGTGGATGTTGAAATAGATTCATCTAGATGTTACAAAGGGTAGTCTCACACACATGCATAAATATAGTCTCAGACATACAAAAATATATTGTCTTACACACACACACTTACACAAACACTCCGCTTTCAACAACTAACTAGCCCGCTGTAATGACTTTCCTCTTGACACCTTTTTGTTCCTATGGCAATATGTCTTTGGGTAAGTTCTTTTCCACAAAACTGATCTTCTTAGAAAAGTCTATGAATAGCGGCATCTCATCGTAGTTATTGTAAGCTTCAACATCATCCACGCCATCAACTCCGATAATATGCTATTTCTCGGAGGCAACCACATGCTTTGTCTTCTTCTTCGGGGAGAGGTTACTTTGTGGGTCAGACATATAGAAAATTTGTGTGACACATGAAGCGAGCACCCAAGGGTTATCTTGGTAGCCTAGATTCTTAAGGTCCAGGACTCTCAATCTAATCTTGTTCAGTTGGTGTTGTTTGATCTCGCGGCATCGAAACATGGCAACCGTTATATCCCTTTCATAGTCAAGTTCTCATATCTCTTCAATGATGCTAAAGTATTAGATCTTTCGCCCTAATCCATCGAGAGCCTCTATTCGAATGCCGTTGTTCTGGTTCACATATTTACTATCCTTTTGCGTAGGTATAGTACGTATACCCATTGATGTCATAAGCATTCCAAGATATCACTTGTCTCGATGGCCCCTTCGCCAACCTACTGATGGTAATAGAATCTATGGTTTCTTCAGGCGGTATGTTTTGGTCCTTCAACCATGTAGTTAGTCGTTGCTTGTGCTGTTTCATGACCCAATCATCCGAACGACCATTTCTCTCCGCCATAATGATAGCCAAGTGTTCATCAATATACGGTTGCATCAGTTGTGTACTCTACAAGACACTGTAATGCACCCGACTCATCTCTTTCTAATCATGGTCGATGAACACTTTTCTGTTACTGGTGCCCTTCCCAGCCAGCCTATCCTTGTAACGAGAATCGGGTTTACCAGTCCCTTTTTATACTTTTAGGTACTCTTGATAGCACTTGACGACATCTTTAGTACTGTAACCCTCTATCATAGAGCCCTCTAGGTATGCTCGATTATGCACATATCGACTAAGAACTAACATGAACCACTCGTAGGACCATATTTTATGCAAGTAGCAAGGGCCCAGTGCCTATATCTGATGAACCATGTGAATCATGAGATGTGGCATTATTTAAAAAAGCAGGAGGTAAACATATCTCTAGTTGGTTTTGTGTCTCCACCACAAATTTATGTAGGTCACTCAGCTCTTGCTTGCCAATCGTCTTCTGTGAGATCTTTGAAAAGAAGTAGCACATGCGGGTGATGGCCATTTTCAAGAACTCTGACTTTATAGCCCTGATTGCAATAGGTAGAAACACTGTCAGTATCACATGACAATCGTGAGCCTTGCAGTGTGTTATTGACAAGTCCTTCATCGACACTAGCTTCTTCACATTTGCTAAAAACCTAGTGGAGACTTTAATGTGGCAGAACCTACTAAATTATAGGACCCACATGCATTTGTCACTGTCCAATGACCTTTGACGACTATGCATATGTTCCTGGTAACTTAAGAAATCTGTCGGGTGTCCTCGGGGAACCCCGAATCATCCACGATTTCCGAGCAGGATCACATTACAGAGTCATTGCAGTATTACAATATTTATTCAAATATCAACATCAGAGTAAAATAACGGAAGTCTTATGATAACATAGTTTATAAACCAGTTGTTTCAAGCCTTACAAACTAAGTTCGATAATTATTACAAACCATAGTAGTAGTGGAGTGGCATAATTAACATAAACATAACACACAAAGTAAACATCCCGTCCAAATATCACACATTCACTTATCGTCATCGACCAGAACAACAGTCATACAGCAAGGTCCACAACAGACCTGCTCATGAGGCTCACCTGCAACAAGGGTCAACGAACCCTGAGTACAAAAGTACTCAACAAGACTTAACCGAAATAAAAACTGAGATGACTCATGAATGCAGGCTCAGGAATTCAAGATAAAAAAAACTTTAATTATTACTAAAGCTGTACCTTGAATCCCGTTCAGTAGTCGCTATCTTCCCGTGCCGGAGCATGAACGCACAAGGCACCAGCCAACCTTTTCATGCGGGCGACGCGGCGCGGGACGGCATGAACAGCACACACAAGCTCGAGCGGCGGGAGTCAAGGCCGGCTCGCCAGTCAGGCCGAGATCTCACGCCCGCAGACTGAAAACAGAAATATCCACGTGGCCCATTTGAATTCTCTGCAGACTGAAAACAGAAGACGAAGATGACCACAGAGACATACAGATACAAATGGGCCACAACAACAGATGTAATTGAGCCCATAATACAGAAACAGAAATATCCATCACTAGGATTAGGGATGAAAACGGATTAGATATGGACGGATATCACCGATATTATATTTATTTTCATATTTCTGTTCGGATTCGGATTCTAATACGGATAGTGTCAACTATGTCGGATAGGATACGATTGGATATCGACATCATAAATATGCGATTTGAGTATTCGGATACGGATACGGTATCGGATGTTGGATATCTGGACTCGGATACGGACAGATCTCAACCCCTCTAAACGGATTCGGTTTCGAATACGATCGAAAAATATCCGTACCGTTTTCATCCCTAACTAGGATGATGCATGGATAGAATACATAGTGGTTTTTTCTTCGTGTTTCGTTTGCAGACTTCATCAACATCAATATACACATTGGTAATTTCAATATGTTTTGCTAGTGTAATAACTCTTCCTGCGTTTATTTTTTTTCTTAAGGTCTCATTTGGTTACTGGGTAATCAGGCCTGGCCCAGGGGCGGGGCGGGAGGGGCAGCTGTCCCAGGCCCAGAGAGCCGATGGGCCCCTCCCCAGCCACGCAAACACCGGTACTCAGCAGTCAGCCCAGTAAAAGTAATACGCCAGATGACGAGTCACGCGTACGGCGTGGCGGCGTGCTCGGCTCGACGACCGACTCAGGTTCGCAAGTCGCAACGCTGCCCGGCTGACGGCTGCGATTTTTTTTATTTTTAACACTTTTTTAAAACTAATTTTAAATCTAACATTGTTTAACTTTTTTTAAACTAACACTTTTGATCGCGCCTGCTGCGCCATGCATTGTGGCGCAGCGAGAGGGGTGACGTGGCGACGACCGGAGCGCTGACCGGTGACATGGCAGGGTCTGCCGCGCCACCGATCTTGGCGCGGCAGTGACGCGCCATAGCCCATGGCGCGGTAGGACCAGATAAATAACGCCCGCGAGCCGCCCTCCCTCCCGCCTGGCCGCGAGCCACCCGCCCTCCCTTCTGCCTGCCCTCCTGCCCGCAGTGCCGTCGTCGTCCGCAGCGACTGCCGCGCCACGCACGCTGGCGCGACACGGACGCCCACACTGTAGTTCAACCCTCGCTGAGGTAAAATTTGATGCCTATTTCTTCATAATCAAAATTCTCGTACCTTCACTACCCCTTTATATTAATCGTTAGTCATTAGATTGAGAGATTCTTTTAAAATATACTTTAGCTGTTAATTTATCTTACATTGTATTATTGTTTGTATACTTTAATTGTTAATTTTTTACAATGTATTATTAATTATAGCGAAAACAAATGTCTAATTAAAAGACACATGAAATATAAATCTATTTATGTGTTTTTTGTGCACTAGACATACATATATATAGCAACAAATTTGGTTGGTTGAGTTTGTATGATTTAAATTGTTATATGCTTGTTTTCTTAAATGGAAGTATTAATTCAAATGACCATTTTACTCAAGCATATATTGAAAGCACTAGAACCTTCAAAATCATGCACAACATCGTCGATATCGTACTGCTATGAGTCCATCATAGCATTATGCGAAAAAAGTAGACATCTTGTATTTTTAGACATATTAGTATAGAGCATAGTACTAAGTATAACACACATGATAGTTCTCGGGCTACTCATCCCTAGGTTAAAATTATAATGAGCTGCTCTAGCAGATGCAGACAAGCTATTGTAATAATTTAATAAGAAACACTGGTCGACAGCAGGTCCATATATAGAAGTTGCTTATTTTTCTACTGAAGTTGTTTAATATATCTGTTAACGTTACTTTGAATATATGCATGTGCTTTCATATTATGTTCCTATTGCATAACAAGTAGTTCAAATTTTGCAATGCTACGTAATGTTAATTTGAATATTGTTAATTTGAATACTCTAACCCTTTGCTTATCAATTTGTAACAGGATGACCCCTCCCACATAGCACCCGTTGTACCCTCTTCTTGAGGTGGAGTACGACGAGCCGCACCGAGCACACATCTTGAGTGACACCGATGCAGAGGTGCCCTTGCCTCCTTTGAGGCCTCGCACGCACACCAAGGCACACCAGTGGGACGAGCGTTACGCGTCGTACATACGGCGTGCCGGCTTCCTCGAACTTGTCTGTGTTGTCAACTACGGTCTTTCACCCATTGACCCAGCACTACTTACTGCAGTTGTAGACATGTGCGAGTGCCTTCATTGTACGTAAACATTCTTATAACAAATTTGAGGCAACTAACAGTCGTTCTATTCTTATAACAGGTGGAGGCCTGAGACACACATGTTCCACCTATCTTGCGGCGAGATGACCTTGACCATGCAGGACATAAAGGCTATCTTTGGCCTTCGATTGGAGGGACTTTCAGTGACAGGTATAGTTGACAACGATCACTGGAGGGAGCTGGTGGTTCAGTTCACTGCTTTCTTCCACCAAACGACGATGTTTCAAAGAAAAATAAGTGAGCAATTCAAGCCTATTTAATACTTGCATTGCTTTCCTGCAGCCATCAGATCTCATTTTCTTTGGTGAATTTTAGGAAAAGGTCTGGTGTTAGGTCGTCGTGGATCACAAAGCGCTTTGATTACTTGGACCCACAGGCTGATGAGGCTTAGATCGACAGGTTCGCTAGAGTGTGGCTCTGGCACTTCCTTGGTGCTTTCCTCTTCCCAGACGCCTCGGGCAACACCGTCAGCTAGATTTTTCTTGACATACTACGCCAGTCGTGGGATAACATAGCGGCATACAGCTAGGGCAGCGCAGTCCTAGCATGGACATATCGACAACTATGCGTTGGCTGCTGTCACACCTAAGGGTATGCGAACCTTAGGGGTTGCTCCTACCTACTCCAGGTTTGGTGTTGAGAATGATGGCCCATTGGGAGGCCCCTTAATATTGGTTTACTGATAAGTGTACTTTGGTTCACTATATTCTTTGTGGCAGTAACATATGATTAAATTATTAATGGCTAATTCATTATCGTGTTCAATGCAGCATTGGAACGGGCATGATACACTCCCTACTGCTCTGTACATCTGGACGCAACAGAGTTAGTTAGAGGGAATGTGAGGCGTAAGTACAGGGAGTACACGGACGGTCTCGACGTCCTAACACAGCATCAGGTTACGCTCTCTTTACTATCATACATGTGTCTTGTTCGATGTACACTATATCACAACCTAACTCAATTGTGAAATGTTCTGGTGCATTGGTGTCCTTGATATGCTCTAGAGCTCGAGTACTATCTGAGTCCTGTCACTAGGGATGAGTCAGACGAGTATCGCTGCAACGTCCCTCTTATTTTCTTTAACGTGGTCGAGATTCACTTGCCCATCAGGGTTTGCAGGCAGTTTGAAAGAATGATAGGCTACCCACCACCGCTTTACTCCACCAACCAAGAATTGCATGGGTGCATTATCGATTAATAACAAAGCTACAATTTCTGATGTGTATATGGTACAACTAACAATCATTTTGTTGCAAGTATGACCGCAGGAAGAGATACAAGACCAAGGATTAACGCGTGACACACAATGCGTACATCCAGTTGTGGCAGAACAGGGACCGGCAGTTGATCGATGTGGGTCCCCACATGACCAGCACACCTTCGACGAGTACCTGCGGTGGCTTCACAGGTCTACAAGGAGACATATCAGGCCCCCGTACACTGAGGAGGCGATTGATGAGGATGACGAGGAAGATGTGATCAAAGATGTGTACGACGTTGCCACTAGGAATGACACACAACTACAGAGAGCCCCGCTTCAAAGATACGTGGTAAGATACTCGAATGGTATAATTTGTTTTCCATTTGGTATTAAGTATGTGTACTAAAACTGTCCAATCGTATTTCTGTATCTAGGCGACACAATTGTCAAAGCTGTCCAATGAAGCAGCGTTTTGGCTTCACAAGTCTAGAGGGCTAGGGCCAGGCGTTCTCAAGGCTTTTGTGGAGGTAAACATAAACTTTTCTGTTATGAAAATGTTTCTTTAGTGTATATGCATTTGGAAAATGCACTAACTTTAATGTCTATTGATGCAAAAGGTGAAGCGGAGCTGCAGGAAGCTAGCACAGAAGCTGAGCTACATGGACACTCCTTGGGTGGAACCGGCAGTCCCGACACGGTCGCGTGGCACGTCTTCTAGGTCTTTGAGGACACCAGTCGGCTCTTCTCAGCCGGTGATAGGTGCCATTTCCGCAGTGCGTACACCACCACATCATAGCGCTGGGAAGGACCCTGCAACCGAGGATGACGAGGACAACGATGACAACGACGACGATGACCCCCTAGGCTTCTACAAACAGCACCACCAGTGGGACGATTGGCCGTAGGACGAGATCGGCATGTCTCAGCTAGGTGATGCCCCGCTTGGTACCCAAGGAGCCTCACAGGTAGTAACAAAGGCAGTTTCTTCAAATATGTAGGCTCCATGAACTAACAATCATAAAGATTATAAGTAATTGTGCATATCATATACTTGCAGGGTACTGAAAGGTCCTAATGGCTAGAGGGGGGGGGTGAATAGCCTAATAAAAATTTCTACAACAACACTTAACCAAATGGTTAGACAATTATGAGGTGAAGCGAGTGTTGTGCTAGCCTACTCAAAATGCAAGCCACCTACCATAATTCTAGTTTAGATAGTGTCAATTCACACAAGAGCAATGACACTACCCTATGTTAGTGTGCTCTCAAAGGCTAACTAAAGAGCCACACCAACCAAGCATGCAAGCTCTCACAACTAGCTACACTAAAGAGCTTGTCAACTAGTTTGCGGTAAAGTAAAGAGAGTGATTAAGAGGGTTATACCGCCGTGTAGATGAATGAACCAATCAATCATGAAGATGAATAACAATGATGACCAATCACCTTAGAATCAATGATGAACACAATGATTTTTTACCGAGGTTCACTTGCTTGCCGGCAAGCTAGTCCTCGTTGTGGCGATTCACTCACTTGAAGGTTCACGCGCTAATTGGCTTCACATGCCAAACCCTCAATAGGGTGCTGCACAACCAACACAAGATGAGGATCACACAAGCCACGAGCAATCCACTAGAGTACCTTTTGGTGCTCCACCGGGGAAAGGTCAAGAACCCCTCACAATCACCACGATCAGAGCCGGAGACAATCACCACCTCCACTCGACGATCCTTGCTGCTCTAAGCCATCTAGGTGGCGGCAACCACCAAGAGTAACAAGCGAAATCCACAGCGAAACACGAACACCAAGTGCCTCTAGATGCAATCACTCAAGCAATGCACTTGGATCACTCCCAATCTCACTATGATGATGAATCAATGATGTAGATGAGTGGGAGGGCTTTGGCTTAGCTCATAAGGTTGCTATGTCAATGAAAATGGCCAAAGATATGAGCCACAACCGGCCATGGGGCTTAAATAGAAGCCCCCACGAAATAGAGCCGTTGTACCCCTTCACTGGGTACTCTACGCTCTGACCAGACGCTCCGGTCCACTTGACCGGACCCTAGGCTCAGCGTTCGGTCCACAGATGGATGCCACGTGTCATCGCCTTCAAACGCTGTTCGTCAGATTCCAACGGCTATGACGCTGACCGAACGCAGCAGCTTCAACTGACCGGACACTGAACCCCCAGCGTCTGGTCATTTCCAGTAAGGTACCGACCTCGACCGGACACGTTCGGTTAAAACTGACCGGACGCTGGAACCTCAGCGTCTGGTCGAGTACAGTAAGGGTCGAAACCTGGTTTTCCTCGACCGGACGCGTCCGGTCCACCTCGACCGGACACAGCCAGCGCCCGGTGGTAAACCCTAGCCACTGTACCGATAGTCAACGCGACCAGACGCATGCAGTCAGCGTCCGGTGCTTCTGGATTCAACGTCCGGTAACTGGATCGACGCTGGCATCAGCTCTGTTCTTACTTCTATCTTCTCCACCCTTGCTCCAATGTGCCAACCACCAAGAATTTGCATCCGGCGCAATAGAGGGACCCAAACCCATCTCAACCCTGCAAACACCTTGTGTACATGTGTTAGCGTATTTTCACAAATATTATCAAGGGTGTTAGCACTCCACTAGATCCTAAATGCATATGCAATGAGTTAGAGCATCTAGTGGCACTTTGATAACCGCATTCCAATACGAGTTTCACCCATCTTAATAGTACGGCTATCAAACCTAAATGTGATCACACTCTCTAAGTGTCTTGATCACTAAAACAAAATAGCTCCTACAAGTTATACCTTTGCCTTGAGCTTTTTGTTTTTCTCTTTCTTCTCTTCAAGTTTAAGCCCTTGATCATCTCCATGCTATCACCATTGTCATGTTATGATCTTCATTTGCTTCTCTACTTAAAGTGTGCTACCTATCTCATGATCACTTGATGAACTAGGTTAGCACTTAGGGTTTCATCAATTCACTAAAACCAAACTAAAGCTTTCAGGTACGAGCCATACACACCAGCAATGCGACCACACCGATGTTGGCTACACTCCCAATGTGTTGCCTACAAATCCAAAAAGACAGAGGCGTCTGATAGATCCTTACACTCTTAGGACTTAGTTGGTTATGTCAAACTTATATCGAACAAATATTGTCGTCCAAAACTTATGTCGAACAAATGTTATGTCCGAAACTTATGTCGTCCGAAACTTAGTTGGTTATGTCGAACAAATGTCGAACTTATTTCCAAAACTTGTCAACTTGCACGCGAACTCCATTTATTTGCTTCATATTCGTTTCAATGCGCCGCGGCAGCACTGCCGACGAGATTAACTAGCAACTAGTTCAGGACTTGGCAGTCCCGACGTATCTAGCACCGGTGGTCAGCGTGTTGACCCCGATCCTCCCAAGCTTGGTCATCGCCGCCACTCAATCACCAAAGAAGGCACCCTGGTTGAACGTGTAGTAGTCGACCATGCTGCGCGACCACATGTCAGAGCACATGGTAGAAGGCGTTGTGGAAGCCCACCGGCGAGGGGTCGAGGAAGGCGAAGGTGTTGGGGTCGGAGCTGCAGGTGGTGTTCAGTTGCGACGCGCCGTTCATTGCAATTGAAGCGGGTCTTCTGTCTGCGTCAAGGTCTTGCCGCGCCATGGGCTATGGTGCGTCAGTGCTGCGCCAAGACCGATGGCGCGGCAGACCCTGCCACGTCACCAGTCAGCGCCCCGGTTGTCGTCACGTCACCCCTCTCACCGCGCCACCATGCATAGCGTGGCACAGGCTTTTCGCCGCGCTATGGCAATAGGCGCGGCCAAAAGTGTTAGTTTTGAAAAAAAATTAAACAGTGTTAGATTTAAAATTAGTTTATAAAAAGTGTTAAAAATAAAAAAAATCACGGCTGCCGCCTGCACGTCCACTCATCTAGGTTCATATAGGATCAAGATGGTGGACAAGAGGGAGATAAATAGTATTTTTTTTAAAATTAATGCACCGACTAAACGAAATAAATACGGAATTAAAACTAATGGTCTAGCCAAGACTACATCACTCTATCTAAATTCACAAGCACCTTATAAAGATCCTAATTAGGCAAGAAAGGTGCTGGGCTAACTAGAGCTCACATAATCAATTCTAAGAGTAAGGTCATACAAACTTATGCCACTAGTACTTTAAGCAACGGGGGAGCTCCTACACATGCTACTAAGCAAAAGCAAAAAGCCACCTAACCTCACAAGTAATGTTCAATAACAAGGCTACACAAGCCAAATTATAGAGCGCAAATTACTTAGCTACACAAACTAAGCAATGTGACTAACAAGGTTACTAAACCCAAATTAGCCACGTAAGGGAGCTACTTCTATGCTACACAAGCAAGAAGGTAACTAGCCAACTACACAAGTCAACTAATTACAAGAGCAACTACACAAGCGTAAGTCTATGCGGACGGCGGCTAGCATAGGCCAGCGCACGAGATGGGCGTGGCCGTCAGCGGACTGGGGGCGGCGGACGGTGTCAAACCTGGGGCGGTGGCCTTTGGCAAACTTGAGGAAGGCGGATCTAGGGGTGGCACACCTAGGGGCGGCAGCCGGTGGCGGACCTTGGGGCGGCGGGCGGCGGCGCATGGGAGGGGCGCGCTTGCGGGAGTTGGAGGCGGAGATGAAGTTCTGGGCATATAAAATAAAAAAGTACCTAGATTATTTCTACGAAAGTCAAATTGTTAGATTTCAAAGAGGAACTAAATAAAACAAAAAGATTAGTCATATTATTTCTATAGAAGCCGAATAGGAAACTTTCAAAGAAAAACCAAATAAAACATACAGAAAATAAAAAAAGAGTACCCAGATATGGAAGCCAAATTTAAAAAAATTTAAAGGAAAACCAAATAAAACATACAGAGAATCAAAAAACAAAAAAAATAATCAGATAACTGTTAGAGAAATTCTGACCATTTTTATTTATGAATAGTCTATTTACATCAATTAAACACAAAATTTACACTAAAATAAAAATGGTAAAATATATCCTAGTAAGAAGTTACGCTGTTTCTACTAAAAAAATAAATCTACACGCATACATAAAGGGCAAGGTGATGTGATGGGTAAGCATTAACTTATCTGCACCGACACCTACACGGGTTAGCATGCATGCTGGCCGCCTGCACCTGCACTTCTTTTTTGGGATGGCCTGCACCTGCACCTATCACGTCATCATGCACCTACACAGGCCACGCCCGATTACGCATAGGCCAAGTCCGACATGACCGCGACCACGGCCGTGACCAGGCTCGCGGGCGGTATTTACCTGCCTAGCCGCGTCTTGATGAGTGGCACGGTGGATCATGGCACGGTCATTGATCAGCGTCTCGGTCGTCGTCACGTCAACTTTCTTGTCGTGCCACTATGTATTTCGTCACGTCAAAAAAATAGACGTGACAAAAAGTGTTAATTTTAAAGAAAAAAAATTAAACAATATTAGATTTAAAATTAGTTTACAAAAAGTGTTAAAAATAAAAAAATATGCGAAGGTAAGCGTATGTGGGTACACACGCGCGGGTAAACAATTGCTCGGTGTAAAAAAACTCGACCGACGGCAGCGCCAGAATGCAAAACACACCTGTTTCATATGTTTCTGCCGTCAGATTCTGATAGGCCCACATGTCAGATATAAAATCTAGAGACATGATCTATAATGGGTATGAAATTTTTACGGTAACAATTAATTTTCAATTCCTTCGCTCATTTATAGTATAGATTATAAAGTTAATCTCCACTATAAGTCTATCTCAATATACAAGCCATCCAAATTATCTCTCCACTACTAACTATCCACATCGTCTACCACTAATAGTCATATCATCCCACTAACTTCCAACCTCTTAATTAGAATACATATCATCTCCACTTAATACCTCTTAATTAAAAGATTTATATATATATATATATATATATATATATATATATATATATATATCATCTCCACTTAATTTTATTCTAAATGCTTCTAAATTCCGGTAGCAATGTGCGGGGTATCTTTTAGTATTTTTCAAAGATGTGGAACCACTACGGGATACAGTTGCTTTGTCGAGTGCTAGGGCACTCGGTAAAGCCCCAAAAACACTCAGCAAAGCGTTTGCCGACACTCGGCAAACGACACTCGGTAAATTGTTTAACGGCAAACAGTATTTGTCGAGTGTTTTTTGTCGGGCACTCGTCAAAGACTTTGCTGAGTGCCCAAAAAACACTCGGCAAACATTTTTTTCAAAAAAAAAATAAAAAAACAAGCCGGCCGCCTCCACCCTTGCCTCCCACCGCCACGCCACGAAGCCTGCCACCGCTAGCACCAGCCTGCCACCACCAGGGCGCCACCATTGCCTTCCACCGCCATGCCAGGAAGCCCGCCGCCGCCAGCACCACCACCACACCACCACTGGCTGCCACCACCACCAAGCCCGCCACCGACAGCACCAGCCCCCCGCCACCACGCCCGCGCCGTGCGCTCGGGCCTCCTTGCGGACCGCTACCTCGCAAACGCGCTACTCGCCTTCTACGTCCACCTCCCAGGCCACCTGCCGCATGCGCTCGCCCAGGCCACTGGTGAGGGAGTGGACGACAGATCCAGGGGAGGGGCGCCGCTGGTGAGGGAGGGGAGGGAGGGGGCGGCGGATCCAGGAGAGGGGCACTGCCTGTGAGGGAGGGGAGGGGTGGGGCGGCGGATCCGGGGAAGGGGCGCCGCCGGTGAGGGAAGGGAGGGGTGGGGCGACAGATTCGGGGGAGGGGCGCCGCCAGTGAGGGAGGGGAGGGGCAGGGCAGTGGATCCAGGGGAGGGACGCCACCGGTGAGAGAGGTGAGGGGCGGGGCGGCAGATCCGGGGGAGGGGCACCACCGGTGAGGGAGGGGCTGAGGAAGAGAGGGAGGGGAGGGGCCGGCTGCCGGCGGGAGGAGGGGAGGCACCGGCCACATGCGGGAGAGGATGGGAGGGAGCGAGCTGAGAGGAAGGGGAGGGGGTGTGTGCGTGAGGGAGGGAGGGGCGGGTGGGTTTTTTTCTCCATTTTTTTGCTTTGCCGAGTGTTGTTTTTGGACACTCGGCAAACCTCTCTTTTTGCCGAGTGTTTTTTTGTGACACTCGGTAAACCCCCTATTTGTCGAGTGTTTTTTGTTTGACACTCAACAAACCCCTCTCTTTGCCGAGTGTTTTTAGGATAGCACTCGGTAAAGAATTTGTTTGCCGAGTGCCCGAAGGAATGCACTCGGCAAACATAAAAACACTCAGCAAATTTGAGGTTTCCGGCAGTGAACTCGCATGTGGAGTCATCCCACATGACGTGGAACTCGCTCGCTCGTCCCTAAATTTTCATGGACTGTCAGGACCGATGACCTGCACTCGGTGCTGAAGGAGAAAGTGGAGTCTGCTGTGCCGGGCTCGGCAGGAGGAAAGCCTGTTCGGCCCAGGAAGAAGAGTGTCTGGGTGTTTGGGCCTCAGTGGGAAAATGAGTGAGCCCAGCTTGTAATGAGTGCATGCATGAGTCTGTTAGCATATATGAGTTGGCTTCGCCCATGGAAAGGGTATGAAGATTGTAACTGAATATCTTAAACTACAAGCAAAGCTTCGTCTGCTTTCAGTTTCTCTTGCTCTGCTGCCTCGCCCTTGCTCTGATTCCTCTTTCCCTTCCTCCAATTGCTGACAAATTGGTATCCAAAGCCTATCATTCCTTGGCCGATCTATCGTATCCCCATCCTGGAACCCCACGAAATTATCCACGATTATTTCACCAGATTCTCGGTGCCATGGATCCCAACACCAAGCTCCTAATGGATGAGCTCAAGTCCATGAAGAACTACCTCAAATCATCCCTTGGTGGGCATATTGGGGAGGTGGAGGCGTCGTTGGGCAAGCGGATCGGGGCGGTGGAGTATTCCATCATGGATCAATTCAACCGGTTGGAGGATGCCGCTAAGGTGTTCGATGAATGGAAGCCTAAGGTGGATGCGTCGGTGGCAGAGTTACGCTCAGAGTTGGGGGCGGTCCGCAAGTCTGACGAGGTGGTGGAGCAGTTGCGCGAGGAGATGATCGCCCTTCTCAAATCTATGAGTCGTGTGGTGCTTGACTCGGAGCTGGCGACTTCTGTTGGGGTCCTGAAGTCCCATCCCGTGGTGGCCACGGCGATATCATCTGCCGGGCACCCGGCCATCAGCCCATCTGTTGGGCACAGCATTGCACATCATCACCGGGGGCTCGAGTCTTTGGCTCAGCCCTCGGTCAAGGGTAAGCCAACCATCCACTCCCTTCCCCAACCTGCCCATCATTTTGTCTTGCATCGATCTCTCTCTAGTTCTACTTTGGACATGGGGGATCGAGAGATTTCTGGTGTTGAGGGCGCATCGCATGAGTATCGCACGCATTGGGGGCCTCAGTATTCTAGTAGCAAGCTACCGAAGATGGATTTTCTAGTTTTTGATGGAGAGGATCCAAAACTGTGGCTCAGTCATTATGACAATTATTTTGACATGTATTCTGTTGAGCCCAGTCAATGGATTCGTGTAGCCATGATGCGGATGACAGGCGCTGCATCTCACTGGCTGCAGTCCTTGGATCCAAAGGTGAAGAAGGTTAGCTGGGAGGAGTTTTGTCAGATGGTCCTATATCATTTTGGTCGGGATCAGTATGAGTTGTTGATTCGCTAGTTGTTTCACATCCGTCAAACTGGGAATGTTCAGGAGTATGCAGATAGGTTCACTAGTTTGGTAGATAAGCTCATAGCTTATGGCAAAACTACTGATCCCTTGTTTTATGCTATGTGCTTTGTGGACGGGTTGAGGGATGACATTCGTTCTGCTGTGCATATGCAATGCCCATCTTTTGTGGATGCTGCCTGTGTTCTTGCCTTGTTGTAGGAAGAACTGGTGGATCCTGGGCGGAGGAAGTCGGTGTCCAAGTCTCTGCCCATGCTATCGGCGGCTACCACTCCTGATCGTGGCACTCGGGCAGCTGCGGGTGGGGCTCAGGCTGATGACCATCAGCCCCGTGGCTTGAAGGACAAGTTGAACACACTGTGGTCTTACCGGCGTGCCCGCGGCTTGTGTGTTCGATGTGGTGAGAAATGGTCTCGCGACCACAAATGTCCAGAAGCCCTTCAGTTGCACGCTCTCCTGGAGTTCTGGGACATGTGCCATTTGGATGACTCTAAATGTGTTGATCCAGTCACCAATGAGGAGGATTTAGTTCAAGTTTTTGCTGTTCAGGTGTTAGCGTCAGTTGCTACTTCTACTCCAGTTTGCTCTATCCATCTTGAGGGTTTAGTTCAAGGCATTCTAGTGCAGATTTTGGCAGATTCTAGCAGTACTTGTTCTTTTGTCAGCACTGATCTAGCTAGCATGCTGTCTGGTGGCCAATCCCTGGCAGTTCCACCCCGAGTTTGACTTGCTAATGGTAATACCATTGAGTGTCCCTAGTTTTTCAGTGATCTATCATGGGAGTGTAGTAATGTCAGTTCAATTCAGCTTTCTTGGCTTTACCTATGCCATCATATGATATGATTTTTGGCATGGACTGGTTAGCAGGTCATAGCCCTATGCATATTGATTGGCAGCACAAGTGGCTCTTGATTCCTCATGGCCAGACTATGGTTCGCTTGCAAGGGAAGTTGATGGCATTACCAGAAGGTTCAGTTATCCAAGTGACTACCTTGTCAGCTGAAGACACTGCTCAACCCACTCCTGTTCATCCAGCAGTATCTGAGCTATTACAAAAGTTTGAATCAGTTTTTGCTCCTCCAATTGGTTATCCTCCTGCACGGCCTTTTGATCACGCTATACCTCTTATTCTAGGGGCCTCACCTGTGCAAGTTCATCCTTACCGCTACCCACCTGCTGTCAAGGATCGAATTGAGCAGCAAGTAATGGATATGCTCAAGGCTGGCATCATTCAACCAAGTAACAGTTCGTTTTCTTCTTCGGTCTTACTTGTCAAGAAAAAGGATGGGTCCTTCAGATTCTGTGTGGATTTCCAGCACTTGAATGCGATTACTGCTAAGGCCAAGTATCTGGTACCGATGATCGAGGAGTTGTTGGATGAGCTGACCCATGCTTCATGGTTTACTTGTTTGGATCTTATAGCCGGCTATCACCAGATCCGCTTGCAGCCGGGTGAAGAACCAAAAATAGCTTTTCAAACCCACTCGGGTAAGTATGAGTTCCGAGTCATGGCATTTGGTCTCACGGGGGCACCGACCACATTCCAGAAGGCGATGAATACTACCCTGGCATCATTGCTTCGCAAGGGAGTTTTGGTTTTCTTTGATGATATCCTCATTTACAGCCAGTCGCTTGAAGAGCATTTGGTCCACCTTCGGCAGGTGTTGGAACTTTTGCGCCGTGATCAGTGGCAGGTTAAACGCTCCAAATGTGTCTTCGCTCAACATCAGTTGAAGTATTTGGGGCATGTCATTTCAGAGCAGGGAGTGGCGACTGACCCAGACAAGGTTCAAGCAGTTTTGAATTGGCCAGTACCATCTTCAGCTAAGGAGCTTCGTAGCTTCTTAGGGTTAGCGGGCTACTACAGGCATTTTGTGAAGCATTTTGGGGTGATTTCTCGGCCTCTCATGGACTTGCTGAAGAAAGGGGCCTTGTTCTTATGGTCCACAGTTCATGATGCTGCCTTCCATGCTCTGAAGCAGGACCTGACATCTGCTCCTATGTTGGCTTTACCGGATTTTTCTAAGCCCTTTTGTGTGGAGATAGATGCCAGTGGGACGGGCATTGGGGCAGTACTTACACAAGATGGTCATCCACTAGCTTTCCTCAGTAAATCTCTGTGTCCACGTTCTCAAGGTCTCTCTATATATGAAAAAGAATACCTGGCTATCCTATTGGCACTGGAACATTGGCGTAGCTATTTACGATACGCTGAATTTCGCATTGTGACTGATCAGAAGAGTTTGGTTCAGCTGTCGGAGCAGCGACTGCATACGCCTTGGTAGCAAAAGGTTTTTACCAAGCTCCTTGGGTTGCAGTATCAGATTGTGTATCGCAAGGGAGTGGATAATCGCGCTGTTGATGCTCTGTCTCGCGTACCGACACTGCATTGTTCTGCGGTCTCTATGGTTCAACCGCAATGGTTGCAAGAGGTGGTTGCTTCTTATGAATCAGATGCACATGCGTAATAGTTGATTGCGAAGTTGGTTCTTGATCCAGCAGTTGTTCCCCGTTTCACTTTTCGGGATGGATTGCTGCGCTACAATCATCGCATCTGGATCAGTCATCATGAGGAGCTCCAGACTTGTATCATCGCTGCCCTCCGCGACAGCGCTGTAGGAGGTCACTCTGGGATTCTAGTCACTTATCACCGTATCAAGCAGTTGTTTGCCTGGACCGGTTTGAAAACAGCAGTCCACGACTTTGTACGCTCATGTCTCACTTGTCAACAAGCCAAGCTAGACCGTTCGCGATTACCTAGTCTCTTGCAACCCTTGTCGGTTCCAGATCATGCTTGGTAGGTAATCTCTATGGATTTCATTGAAGGTCTTCCATTGTCCGGTGGCTTTGATTGTATTCTGGTTGTTGTGGACACCTTCTCCAAGTATGCACACTTTTTGGGCCTGAAGCATCCTTTCACTGCTGCTAGGGTAGCTAAACTGTTTTTATCACAAGTCTACAAGTTGCATGGGTTGCCCAATGCTATTGTCTCTGATAGGGATCGTATCTTTACCAGTCACTTGTGGAAGGAGCTGTTCAAGTTGGCTGGGGTTGATTTGTACATGAGTTCAGCATATCACCCGTAGTCCGATGGACAAACAGAGAGGGTCAATCAGTGCTTGGAGGCTTTTCTCAGGTGTTATGTCCATGCTTGTCCACGCCGTTGGAGTTCCTGGCTTGATGTGGCGGAGTTCTGGTACAATACCTCATTACATTCAGCTCTCGGCCACTCGCCATTCGAGGTGCTGTATGGGTTTGCTCCTCGCCAGTTTGGGCTCTTGGCTGCTGATGATCGCCCCATCTCTGATCTGTTTGAATGGTTTCCGGACCGTGATCTGATGACTCAATTGGTCAAGCAGCATCTACATCGAGCCAAGCAGCGCATGAAGAAGCAGGCGAATGAACGTCGTTCCAAGCACGAGTTTCAGGTTGATGAGTGGGTTTTTCTTAAGCTACAACCCTATGTACAGTCGTCTTTGGTAGACCGTGCTAACCAGAAGCTGCCATTCAAGTTTTTCGGGCCCTTTCATATCATTGAGCGTATTGGGTCCGTTGCCTACCGTTTGGAGCTTCTTGCTTCTTCCTCTATTGACCCTGTTTTTCATGTGTCCTAGCTCAAGAAAGCAGTAGGCGGTTAGCATGTTGTAGAGAAGAATCTGCCTTCTTCTTCCATTCGTTGGAGCATTCCTGAGAGGATTCTTCAACGTCGATCCATCTTCAAAGGTGCGGTTCCTGTGTGCCAAGGACTGATCAAATGGTCTCAGTTGCCTTCATCCTGTCAACATGGGAAGATCTAGACTACCTTCGTCAACAGTTTCCGTGCGCTGCTGTCTGGGGACATCTAGGCGCGCAAGGGAGAGGGGATGTCAGGACCGATGACCAGCACTCGGTGCCGAAGGAGCAAGTGGAGTCTGCTGTGCCGGGCTCGGCAGGAGGAAAGCTTGTTCAGCCCAGGAAGAAGAGTGTCCAGGTGTTTGGGCCTCAGTGGGAAAACGAGTGAGCCCAGCTTGTAACGAGTGCGTGCGTGAGTCTGTTAGCATATATGAGTTGGCTTCGTCCACGAAAAGGGTATGAAGATTGTAACCAAATATCTTAAACTACAAGCAAAGCTTCGTCTGCTTCCGGTTCCTCTTGCTCTGCTGCGTCGCCCTTGCTCCGATTCCTCTTTCACTTCCTCCAATTGCTGACATGGACCCCCTACAGGCTATGAGAAGTGGGTACAGGCTCCAAGTACCAACGACAAGGGTTGGCTGTCGTCTATGGGCAATGTTAGGGATGCGGCGGCAGGCAGGCTGGAAGGGTGTAGCGTGGACTGTTCGGAGGCAGCTCCAAGTACTGACTGTTTAGTGCAGTGGCGGGGGGGGGGGGGGGGGGGGGGGGGGGGGGGGGGGGGCAAGGGTACGGCATGGGAAGTGCGGAGGGTAGCGCCGTGGGGTGGGGGACTCTGCTGATACTACAAAAATAAAGTAAAATAAACCGGCGGTCCAGCAATAAAAAAATGGAAGTTCTGAATTGCACCATCTCTTAAGTTTAGTAACCGCCGGAATGTTTTACTCAAAAATTATTAGATATCCAGCAATAAATTTGTACCAACTGCCTTGCTGGCAACTAAATAATTGCTGGTTTAGCTAATCAGAAAGCTGGTGCCAAGAGATAAACTCTTAAGTGTGAGACACTATTTTTCTTTTGCGGATCACAACACGTATGTATGCAATACTCACCCATATAAATACATGCACACGCACACCGCCATACACTGACGAGCACCTTCGCTTATTTAGCTTTGAGGAAGAATTCTTGAGGCTTGAGACTATTACCATGGCTACATGATGAGAATACAGGCGGTGGAGGGAGAGAAGTGTCAGCTGTTGTCCCATCCTCTACAATGAACACTGCAGCCATGCCCATGGACAAATGGAAATCATAGTGGCAATGCATGAACCACATCCCTGTATAACACAGAAAATTAGATCCATGGGGTGTTACTTCGGCACCAACAATGACTATCCAATACGTGTGATATCCTTTGAATCTTAGTGTTTCAATTCGTTTAAAATTCAGAACTGGATATTTGTAAGGAACAGTAATCTAGTTTGCACCTCTTTTTCTCTGTAATTCAGACTTATGATTGTCATCACATGAATTTTAAAATTCATCCTGCTACTCTCCAAATAGATTGAATCCAAACTTGAAAACTGTATTGTTGTGTGTGCATGTAAGGACCCGAGAACAGGTAAATAAAATAAAAATTAAACGAGTGTGCACTGCACCTGGATTGTCGGCGACAAATCTGACGGCGACCCAGCCGAGCCTGGGGACGAGAACGGTGTTCCTCACCGGCGGATCCACCAGGTTGTACCTCGCCACGTCCCTCGCCGCGTCGTAGTTCCCAAGGCCCTGGGCGAGCACGAACATGTCGTGCCCGTGCAGGTGCATCGGGTTGGAGTCACCCTGCCACATGGCCGTGCTCTGGAACACCACCTCCACCACGGCGCCGTGCCGGAACCGGCGCACCACCGTCGCCCTGGACGTCGGCTCCAGCTCCTCCTCCTCGGGCCCCGTCGGCATCAGGGCGCTGTCGGTGAAGTTGAACATCCTCGGTGGCCCGTCAGGAAGCTCGACCACCATGTCGTCCATGCTGCTTGTGTTGCGGTAGTACGAGTCCAGCATTGAGGTCTTCAGATCAGGCAGCTCGAAGGAGACGTTGTTCATGGTCGCCACGCTGATGGTCTCGTCGCTGTCCCCCCTCTTGCAGGACTGCTGGCCTCGCCGACGGCAGACGGATCCGAGCCCGAGCGTGACGAACATACGCTCGTCCACCTGCGCCGGTACTGCCGGCAGGTGCTGCGCGTGTCGCCGGCGCAGGCTGGTCAGGTTGCCGCGGAAGTAGAACGACGTCATCATGTCGAACTCGTCGGGCATCTCGGGCGCCACTGGAGCATCATCGGATCTTGGACGACGACGACGTGAGCTCAGCGCGGCCGCCGCGCCATTGCTATGGTTGTGGTTGCTGCTGTACTTGTACAGCACCGTCGCTCTTGTAGCGAACGCCGGGATCTGGGGGTCCGGCGGCGGCGTGAGGATGGGCTTGGCGACCATGTAGTAAGACCTGTCAGGGGGCGCGTCGGCCACAACCAAGGCGTCCACCGTCTCGCCGGGCGAAATGGCGAGGATGTCGGTGCGGTAGGGGTTCACGTAGTTGGCGTCGCCGGCGACCACCGTGAACTTGTGCCCGGAGATCCTGAGATAGTACTCGGAGAAGAGGGCGGCGTTGATTACTCGTAGTAGGTATGTCTTTCCAGGCTCCATGTCCAACACATACCCAACTTCCACTGCTCCTTCACAGTTGAAGAGATCTCCAAGCTTGCCATTGATGGTGGATGCACTGGGTTGGTCATCGAGGAAACCATGCACGAAATCCCTGTCCATCTGTTCAAGGTCCATCTCCCACCACTCCCCTAATCGACATTACCAATACCACATCAGCAAACGTCTGCGTATCATAGATGATCTATAATGTGAATTTGTGAAATAATTCACAAACCTATCACGATGGGGATCTCCCTATGAGCCTTCGGAAACGGATACGAGTTGGCGCCGCCATGTCTTGGCCGGATGATGAAGGCTCCATGGACGGTACCACGGAGGCTGAAGACATGAGCGTGCCACCACAGCGTTCCTTCCTGACCGGCGACGTCGAACCGGTAGGTGAAGTTGTGGTTGGGCAGGATGGGGCATTGGGTGATCATTGGCACGCCGTCGACCCAGCAGTTCAGCTGCTGCTTCACTCCGTGCCTGCAAGGGAAAACACAAAACAAAAGATTCAGGAAATGGAACTCTGACGAAAAAAATGCGAAATGAAAAGTGTGATCATGATGACTTTTGTTCTTAAAACGAAATTGGGATGAAGAGTTGTACATATGGAGTGATGGACTACATACCAATGTATTGTCATGTTGTGGGGTGACTGGTTTACAACATGAACTATTACAGAGTCCCCTTTAGTGGCTTCTATCATCGGCCCCGGCAACTGCCCATTCACCACGGTGACCAGGGTCTCCCTGCACAGGTGTGTCATTCTCATCTGGCTCACCTACATATATACATGCATGTTCCTACAAATCAATCAAAGGTTCAATGGCTTGTTAAAAGTTCAGAACGGCTGTGCAGCTGATTCAGAGTTTTCAGAAAATGTAGCAAATAAATGTGCAGGCCAAATTGTGGCATGAAGAAGCATGTTGCTTACCACAAAGGTTTGCTCGATGAGTGCCGCAGATGCTCGTGTACTCATGGCGGAGAGGATGAAGACAACAGCAGTGACCGCTGCGGCCATAGGAGAGAGGTTCGAGCTCTCCATAGAATGCATCTGTGTATGGTTTGCTGTGCAGTGTACAGAATACATGTATTGGAAGGTACTGGATAGGAGTAAAAGTTAAGTGGCTGCGTTGACGAAGAACTAGACAATAGGCCCAAAGCCCCCAAGTCACACATGCATGCATGTGTGCCAGTTGAATGCGTCGTTAACGGAGATTGCACATCATTAATTGTGTGTCACTGGAACAACCGGCAACCGATTCAGTCTTTCGGGTTACCTGTGCTTTTTTTTCCTTGCCTTGAGCCCTGGACTGCCTCTCGCTTTTCGAGGAGTCATAGTTAACCAAATTTATGTAAAAGTACTAACATTTATGATATCAAATATTAAATCAATCAGTGAAAACATAAATATTTATACTATTTTCTATAAATTCGGTTAAACATAAACAAACTTGACTTCGCACAAATCTAGAATTGCAATTTTTTTTGCATGGACGGAATATTCCATTACTATCCAAGTAGATCTAGTCAGTATTAATTGACGATGCATATCTACTTTTGCATTTACTTTTTTTCTTCTTTTTATTTAAAAAGAAAAAGATAAGCTGCATGGGTTAATGGATCTAAGACGTGATGTTTGATTGAATGAACTTCGTCTATCTTTACAAATACCTATTGCTATAGCTATATCTCCATATCCAAATCTAGTATATGAAAATCTATTTATATCTTCTACTCCCTCTGTCCCAAAATAAATGATGTTGTAGGTTTGTCCTAAGTCAAACCATTTCAAGTTTGATCAAACTAATACAAAAAAAGTACTAATGTTTGTGACATCAAATAAGTATTATTAGATTTATCATGAAATGTATTTTCATATTGTAGCTATTCGGTGTCAAATATTGATGTCTTTTGCAACAGCCTTGCGGCACTTCGACACACTCAAGGTAGTGATGCACCCCCATATATCTGTGCACCACCAGATGATCCATTCAGTGATTCCACATTATGCACCATATCATCTGCTAGGGTATATTTCTCAGTTGACTATTGACTCTTTACTTACTAACATTGATCCCTCTTTACAGGATGATTCGCCGCCTTATCCTTTGTTTTCGGCAATGTCATCCAGAATCAGTGGGTGGTCCCAGATTCTACACCATATCATCTGTTAGCGTATATTTCTCAGCTGACTATTGAATCTTCTCTTACTAAAGTTGAAACCTCTTCGTCGGATGATTCACTGTCCTATCCTTCATTTTCCGCCATATCATCAACATGTGATTCATTTCTTCATTGTATCTGTAGCACCCCACATCGAAAATCTGCTTGCAGCCCAGCCCCGCATACATGTATCACCTCTCTTACACTTTCACCATCGCTTCATGTAAAAAGGGTTAATAGGGAGGTGATACGTTTCGAATGACAAGGATTATAAGCTAGCCCTCACCATCCTAAACTACTAACACTACCAGAGACAGTTTCTTTGCCGAGTGTCCCAGACTTTGTCGAGTGCTTTTTATCGGACGCTCGGCAAAGAGGCTATTTGCCGAGTGCTAGGGAGAAAGCACTCGGCAAACAACTAACACTCGGCAAAGAGGTGGTTTGCCGAGTGCCGAGCACTCGGCAAATAATAACACTCGGCAAAGACCAGGTTTGCCGAGTGTCGGGCACTTGGCAAAACAGAATACTCGACAAAGGGCCGCCGCCGCTAATGGCCGGCAGCCGCCGTTAACCCTTTGCCGAGTGTCTTATCCTGACACTCGGCAAAGCGGTGATTTACCGAGTGTAATTTTTTGACACTCGGCAAACCATATTTTTTTCACTTTTGACCTCCAAACTTTTTCTGCAGTCCTCATACAATACCTGGCACTCCATGTTCCAATGTGGCATATTTCTTGGACTTTTTCTACATTTTTTTAATTTATTTCATTTAATTGAATTTTCTTGGATAATTCAAATTATAACTGCTAGTCATTCGAATAATGAAAAAAATGAATGAAAAAAATGATATTCATGATATTTAGTATAATGTGAGGCCGTATCCAGGAACAGACCACCAATTTCGAACATCTTGTTCATGAAACATGACCACGAACTTGCGGTCGAGTTGTTTTTAAATTCTATAAAAAGCAAACGAAGTCCAAAAATCATGAAACTTATCAAGACGCCATGATATCATCTGTGGAGGCTGTGATAAAAATTTCAAAAGGTTTCGCGCAAGTTGTCACATACGATGCTTGCAAACCAAAGAATCTCCGAAGAAGTTCATGAAACCTTCTCAAGCATCGTATGCGACAACTTGATAAGTTTCATGATTTTCGGATGTGACAACTTGCAAGCATTGTACGTGACAACTTACGTGAAACCTTATCAAGCATTGTATGTGACAACTTGCAAGCATTGTATGTGACAACTTACGTGAAACCTTCTCAAATTTTTATCACAGCCTCCACAAATGATATCATGACATCTTGATAAGTTTCATGATTTTCGGACTTCGTTTGCTTTTTATAGAATTAAAAAACAACTCGGCCGTAAGTTCGTGGTCATGTTTCGTGAACAAGATGTTCGAAATTGGTGGTCTGTCCCGGATACGGCCTCACATTATACTAAATAACATGAATATCATTTTTTCATTTATTTTTTTCATTATTCGAATGACTAGCAGTTATAATTTGAATTATCCAAGAAAATTCAATTAAATGAAATAAATTAAAGAAATATAGAAAAAGTCTGAGAAATATGCCACATTGGAACATGGAGTACCAGGTATTGTATGAGGAATGTAGAAAAAGTTTGGAGGTCAAAAGTGAAAAAAATATGGTTTGCCGAGTGTCTGAGTTTGGCACTCGGCAAAGAGGTGCTTTGCCGAGTGCCAGGATGGCTGGCACTCGACAAAGAATTTAAAAAAAAAAATTAAAAATACCCCTCTTTGCTGAGTTCTAGGCTGGGTGGCACTCAGCAAAGAATTTTAAAAAAATTAAAAAATACTTTGCCAAGTGCTAGATCGTGGACACTCGGCAAAGATTTTTTTTAAAAAAACCCTCTTTGCCGAGTGCCAGGCCAGGTGCACTCGGCAGAGAATTAAAAAAATACTTTGCCGAGTGCCAGATCGGGGGCACTCGGCAAAGGGGGATTTAACCCTGGTGGCCTAGCCGGCCCACACACATCGCACGCACGCACACATGCACGCTGACCGCGCCAGCACCGCCGCCACTGCCCGCGCCCTCGCCAGCGTCGCCCACGCCAGCACCGCCGCCGCCCCCGCTTGCGCCGCCGCCCTCGGCCATGCCCGCGCCAGCGCTGCCGGAGGAGGAGAAAGAGAGGAGGAGGAGGAGAGGAGGTAGGAGGAGGAGGAGGAGGAGGAGGAGGCACCCCGGCCACCGTTGCCACGTCCCCGGTGCTTCCCCAGCCGTCGCCTTGTCCACCGGCGCCTTGGCCTCTTCACCACCGCCGCCCTACAACGCCCACTAGGTATGCTCTACCGTCGTCGTGGTCGTAGTATTACTAGTAGTTACGCTAGTAGTGGTGGTAGTCGTAGGCGTGGTTGTGACATTGTTATATATATGTGGTTGGATATAATCTTGTGCATGTCGGCCATTGTGCCGTTCATATATATGTGCATGTCGGCCATCGTGCTGTTGGTTTTCTTGTAGGTTTTGGAAACGTCACCTGCAGGGGAGGTGCTACCAAAATTTTGTATTGACAGTTTTATGTTTCTTTTTTTTTCAAAGAAGAGCCCATCGAAGCGGAGCCGGAGTACCTCGGCGACCCCGATCGCCTTCCTCGCTACTACGGGTCTACCTACACCGCGTCGCCTCGCCACTGCACTGACCCGCCACGGCCCCGCTAGCCTGACTCCACCGTCACCCTAGGTATAACCCCTCTTTCCATATCATGGTTGTAGATCACGTAACCCAGTTAGGCGTCTCTCGTTCGAAAGAGATACGGTTGGAAATATGCAGATATTTTCATATCTAAAACTGTATCTATTTTGAATTGTCTACGTTTTTGGGACAGCCTGCGGATGCGTAGGTGGGGTTAGTTTCCATGGTCTGCTCCGATCCAAGACAGAGTTTCGGCATCATCTCCCTATTGTTCTCTGGATACACACTCTCCCTGATAGGACATGTATTTGGAGGACAGCAGGGAGATGCTGCCGAAATTCTATCTCGGATAGGAGTAGAGCATGGAAACTAACCTCATCTACGGATCCTCACGTGGGATTAGGACCTATCCTCACCTATTAGATAGTAGGAACATCGTGTAGATGCAATTGATGTTTATATTACTCGCCGCTATAAATGTTAGAGGATGGAGGACCATGAGTGGATGTACATGGGCCGCGCAAGTCAGGGTCAGGTCACCAATGAATGGATCAACAAGACCAATGCTTTCTTGGAACAGGCATTTGGCGTGGCTGTTAAAGGATCGAGTAAAATTTGTTGTCCCTGCAACAAATGTGCAAACAGGAAAAGACAAACGAAGAAGGTCATGGGGGAACATCTTTGGAAGAATGGATTTATGGCAGACTATGCTCGGTGGGTCTACCATGGTGAAGCCGATCGTATGAGAGAGGTGGTGGTGAGACCACGCGTCGAGGATTATGATGCTGATGCCGGGGTAGCCGACATGTTAAATGACTATCACGAGGCATAGTTCATTGAAGGATGTACGGAGGAGGAGCCAGAGGCAATCACAAAGGCGTTCTATGACATGTTTGTTGTGGTATAGAAACCTATTCATGGTCAGTCAAAGGTTTCTCAACTGGATGCCATTGGACGCATAATGGCGTTAAAGTCCTAGTATAGTCTGAGTCGAGATGCCTTTGATGGTATGTTGATAGTTATTGGCAGCCAGCTTCCAGAGGGTCACCTTCTACCAAAGAGCATGCATGAGTCACAGAAACTCCTCCGTGCACTTAAGATGCCGTATGAGCAGATACATGCTTGTCCAAAGGGGTACGTCCTATTTAGGAAAGAATACGTGGAAGCAAAGTACTGTCCAAAGTGTAAATCCTCTAGGTTCCTGGAGGTAGATTCTGGTGATGGCCGAAAGAGGCAGCTTCACATTCCCGTGACAATCCTACGGCACCTTCCATTCATACCGAGGATCCAACGACTATACATGACCGAGGAATCCATGATACAGATGACATGGCACAAAAATGGTAAACGATACAATCCTGACAGGATGGTACATGCATCCGATGGTGAAGCATAGACCCACTTTGATGGCATTCATCATGAGAAAGCTAAAGAGACTCGTAATGTATGTGTTGCGCTAGCAACAGATGGGTTCAATCCTTATGGAATGATGGCTGCCCCATACACATGTTGGCCCATGTTCGTTATCCCCCTCAATCTCCCCCCGGCGTATGCTTTCAACGACATAACATATTCTTGTCGTTGATAATTCCTGGACACCTAGGGAATAATATGGGTGTGTTCATGGAGCCTATGATTGATGAATTGGTCTGTGCTTGGGAGGAAGGGGTATGGACATACGACTGAGCTACAAAGAAAAACTTCAAAATGCATGTTTGGTACCACTACTCCCTGCATGACTTCCTGGCGTATGGGATATTCTGCGCCCGGTGTGTTCATGGGAAGTTCCCATGCCCAGTATGCAAGGAAGGTCTGAGGTTCATTTGGTTGTAGAAGGGTGCCAAGTATTCATCATTCGACAAACATCGGCAATTCCTCCCTCTTGACCATGCATTTAGACGAGACATCAAGAACTTTATGAAAGGTGTCATAGTGACAGACCCTGCACCACCGATAATGACTGGTGCCACGGTTCATGAACAGATAGATGGTCTCGTGGTCAATCTAGAAGGTGGTTTTGTGGGATATGGTGAGCAACATATGTGGACTCATAAGTCAGGCTTGACTTGGCTCCCCTATTTTGATGACCTTCTCCTTCCACACAACATTGATGTAACGCACACTGAAAAGAATGTCGCCGAGGCACTTTAGGCAACAATCATGGACATTCCTGACAAGTCAAAGGACAACGTTAAGGCTAGAGTGGATCTGGCAACATTATGCGATAGACCAAACCAACATATGAAGCCTCCTAGTCGCAGCAAGACATGGAGAAGGCCTAAGGCTGATTTTGTCTTGAGCAAGCCCCAAAGGAGGGAAGTACTAGAATGGATCCAGACGTTAATGTTCCCTGATGGGTATGTAGCTAATCTGAGGAGGAGAGTGAACTTATCTACTATGCGAGTCTTAGGGATGAAGAGTCATGACTACCACATATGGATTGAGCGGCTTCTTTTGGCGATGGTTCGAGGCTATGTCCCTGAGCATGTCTAGCTAGTGCTGGTAGAGTTGAGCTATTTCTTTTGCCAGCTTTGTGCCAAGAAGTTATCTCGAACCGTGATTGCTGACTTGGAAAGAATGGCACATGTGTTGCTCTGTAAGTTGGAGAAGATCTTTCCACTTGGCTTCTTCAATCCGATGCAGCATTTGATTTTGCACCTCCCATATGAGGCACGAATGGGGGGGCATGTAGGGCCATTGGTGCTATCCAATTGAGAGATGTCTAAAGCTTCTTTGAAAGAAATGTAGAAATAAATGCAAAATCGAGGCTTCCATTGTAGAGGCATACATTCTGGAGGAGGTGGCGAACTTCACAACAACATACTATGGTGACAACCTCCCTAGCGTGCTTAATCCACCCCCTCGTTATAATGCTGGCAAAAATGAATCGAACCTCAGCCTTTTCCGAGGGCAACTCGGAAGCGCAAGTGCATCGACCCCCAAGACCTTGAATCATGAAGAGTGGCGCCATATCATGCTATACGTGTTGACCAACCTTGATGAAGTGGCGCCGTACATGCAGTAAGTTCTCAACAAACTTGTTAAATACGCCGTCACTATTCTGCATCCAACCCCTTGTTTCTCGTTGGTACAGGGAATTTCTTCATGAATTTTGGCGTTAATCAAGGGATCCTACCCCGCAGCAGGTAGATACCCTTCTTAGATAGGGTGCGGGAAATGGAATGCCCGATTTCATTTCTTGGTTCAAATGGAAGGTACCGTCCAATTTAGCTCATACTTAGTTTGACATTCCAAGTTACTCGTACGTGCGAATAATATAATGATGTATCCTGCTTGAGCTTGCAGGGCCAGAGGGATGCGTCTATGCGTGCCGAGTTGAGACAGGTTGCCGATGGCTTTGCCTATAGGGTCAGGTCATTTTCTGGTTATGACGTGAATGGATATCGCTTTCGCACAACAAGCTACGAGCAGAGTCGGCCCAATCGTAGAACCACAAGTTCTGGAGTTTTTACGCCCGGCGTTGATGAGGTCGAGTATTATGGAAGAATTGAAGAAATATACAAACTCAAGTTTCATGGTTCCAAACCTTTTAATCCCGTCATATTCAAATGCTATTGGTTTGATCCTGAAGTAACGAGACGGACATATTCTAATCTTAGGCTAGTCAAAATTTGACAGGATTCCATCTTACCAGGAGACGATGTCTATATTGTGGCCCAACAGGCCATGCAAGTTTATTATCTCCCATATGCGTGTCAAACCAAAAGGCATCTTAATGGTTGGGATACTGTGCATAGGGTATCGCCACACGGTAAAGTGCCTGTCCCAAACGATGAAGATTACAACTTAGACCCAAACACATATGATAGGGAGTTCTTTCAAGAAGATGGACTAGAAGGGAGGTTTGAGATAGACTTAACCAAAGCGATTAGAATGGAAGTAGACAATGAAATGGTTATTGAAGAGAACGCTGGAGATGAGGTGCAAAATGTGAAGGACTTACAAATGCTTGAGCGATTACATTTAGACAATGACAATGGCAACATTGCTCATTCGGATAGTGTTGATTATTTTGACATGACTGATAGTGATGATGAGACTTATGATCTAGCTAATCCCGATCATAAAGATTATTTCTAATACATGTAATACTATGTTATTTTGTAATTACATTTTGTTTATTTTGCATCTCTTTCTAAGTACTTCTTGTTTATCTGTGCTTATTGGTTTACTCTTTTTAATTGCAGGTGATTGAACAAAGATAGTGGGTGGTGGGATGAGGAAGCTAGCGTCCTTCTACCAAAGGACAAGGACTGCTGCACCGGAGGAGAGTAGGAGGAGGAGCAGCCGTAGGAGGGAGCCATCGCCTACCGCCTCGTCGCGTGATGAGGAGGAGGAGGAGCAGGTGCCCTTAGAGGACGCCGAGGAGGCGCAAGAGGAAGCACACCAGGACAATGAGGAGGAGGCGACAACAGGGGGTTCCTGATGAGGACATCACTCCTTTGGATGTACCCATTGATCCTCCAACCGTCATGCAAGGTCCAATGACCCGGGCTCGAATGCGTCAACTCAATTTAGAGATGAGCTCGTTCTTAAGCGATTCTTTTTATACTTTTGAGAATAGACTACTAACAAATGATATTATCTTGCTTAGGAACATTGAAGAGGGTCATGAAGCACTTAGAGGACGTGGTGGAGGCAAAGATGACTAGCAAGGATGTCCAACAGGAACCGGAGGCCCGGTCCAACATGATTTCGAGTCTGCTTCGGCCTCTAGGACCAGTCTGCCTTAAACTGGTGACCCAGGACGCATCCGGACTCCGTTTTCGATGATCCACATATGGATGGAAAGCTAATTTGATAAGAAAGCCAATCCAAGTAGTTTAACATCAAAAGCTATTCAGAATTAATAGGAATCATGGTCACAAGTTAGTGTCCAGAATCTACCAGGGTGCTGCGACACCGTCTTTTGGTCCGTTGGACCATGTATCGAGTTTGGGCCCATTAGGGGCACGTCCAGGGGTCTTGCATGACCCTAGAGTCTTCATAAACAGCCGCCGTCCTCTATTAGGGTTTGGGTTTTGCTTAGATTATTCTGTCAAGAATAGTTTCGCCATTCATCAGTTTGTGAGACCCCAACTTTGTGAGATTAATCATTCATCTACAATTTGGTTGTGTTCTTTCTTGTTCTTGCTTGTGTTCTTCGTTGCGCAGGCAGGGATTAGGCTTCTTGGCGAGGTCAACCTGGGTCCGTGACTTGGTTGATAACCAGAGGAGCTATGGTGCTAAGATTGTAGGGTTTGATCTTTCGATCTGAAGCTGGATCGGTGTGTTATTCTCCGCCACAACGATAGTTACCTCCACCTAACGGAAGATCGGGATCCCCGTTTCCATTAAGTGGTAATCAAAGCTAAGGTATACTGTCAGGTTTACATTTATCCTCTAGTTTTGAGTATTTTGCTTTCGTCCCATAGTCCAGTGCCATATTTTTTCCCCTGTCCTAGAACCTTCCGCGCCATAGCCTTTACATATTTCAGTTTCAGAGTTCGTCGTGTTGAGTTTGTGTCCTGGTCAAGGTCTTGTTGCTGGTTAGGTCATGTTAGAGTCTAGTTCGTGTGTTTTCCCCCATGTTTCCATCAAATCTTTGCTGCTGTGACCAATTTTGCGCACATTGTTCTCGTTTTGTCCTCTAATTCAGAGCCAATTCTTAAAACTGGTCTAGTTTTCGCATATGAACTCCGATTTCGATGTTCCATATATCAAAATTGATCAGAAATTTTTTTTGGATCCGTCCATCCCTCGCCTTATCAGGGGTGGAAAATTTTAAATTGGTCAAAAAGTGGTCACAAGATCCTCTTTTCGTGCTCACAAGGTTTTTATCGATTTTGAGCAAGTTTTCTAAAAATTCCACAGGCCTCGTCTTTCACTTGTTTAAGCTCATATTTTTTGTGGTTACTTCTTTTGTGCTCCTAAGTGAAGAAAAAATATAAAAAAAAAATAAAATAAAAAGATGAAATTTCCCAAAAAAACAACGACAGCAAAAAAAAATAGAAAAAAGAGAGGGGCAAAAGAGGAACAATATCTAGAGGAGCACATAGAGAAGACCAAAGTGAGCTGTGTTAGCGTGTGCTGTCTAGTTCCTTGTTTCTGTTGTTGTTTCCATCCACCATACTTGTTTTTCACACACCTGTCTCCTTGCTATCCACCATACTTGCTTGTTTGTTACACACCTGGTACTTGGAGCATTTTAGACCAGCAACGAGAACAAGTACTTTGGACTATAATTCAGCATTACTTTTTGTTACTGACTTGTGTGCTAGATATACATATTACTCTTTGTTTGCCTTCCAAGCTCCACAAATTCTTCAGATTAGTACAGAAAAAGGGCTTTGCAATCTCGGTACCACTGCCTCACAGGTATCACGAACCAGCCACCGGTTGTACCGCCCACTACTTGCGTTGGTAAGAACTTTGTAAGAGCTTGGTAAGACGCTTCCACTTGCTGTAAAAAGTGACACCATTGCAACCACGTAGTCATTTGGTAGGGATAACTTTCACCGTTTGTTCCTGTTTTTGTGTTTACAATGGCAGGAGGTGAACATACTGAAGATAACAATCCTAAGGGTTTCAACGAGTGTGTCAGCCAAGAGCAGCTACAAGCTGTTGTAGAGGATGCCCAAAAAAGGATGAATGAGGCCGCCAGGAAGGCCGTCACTGACGCACTCATTGAACTCAACATTGGGAACAGCATGGAGAGATTGGACAAACGAATTTTCACGCTAACCGACAAGGTTACTGAGTTGGAAACATTGGTGGCGGTCAACAACAATGACGTCTCCAGTAGCAACACCGATGGTCTCTTGCCAGAAGACACGGTGCATGATGCCGTTGGGAACATAGATCGAGCGGCCTTCCGACAAGCAAGATTACGATGACGTCTTCACCACAACATGAAAGGTATGGGTGGTGTCCACCTCCATCAAGGTAATAATCACCGTGTACCCGATGATCCTTATGCTAAGATTAAGTTCACAATACCATCTTTTTCGGGTCATTATGATGCTGAGGGATATCTTGATTGGGAGATGACAGTAGAACAAAAGTTTAGTGCCCACCTTGTGCCTAAGCATCATAGAGTTCGACAAGCTACTAGTGAGTTTAAGGATTTTGCCATTATTTGGTGGAATGGGCTAGCTGCATAGGATGCTTTACCTGGTATGTGGGAAGAACTTAAGGTAGCTATGCGTGATTGTTTTGTTCCCCCTTCTTATCATAGAGACTTGCGTAAGAAATTGATGCATTTAGAACAAGGAGATAAATCTGTACAGGATTACTATGGTGAGCTCCAAAAGGGATTGATGCGCTGTAGTGTTGTGGAGGGGAACGAAGATGCCATCTGTCGTTTTTATTTGGGTTTGAGGCGTGAGATTCAGAACATTGTTGATTATAAAGAATTTAACACTGTCAACCAGTTGTTTCAGTTTGCTATGCTTATAGAAAAGGAATTGCAGGGGCGTGAATAGCAAGGCAAGAGCAAGGTCAGCACCACATACATGCCACGCTCGGCACCATCTTCAGGGCTGACCAAGCCAACCACTTTTTGGGCGCCTCCACCAGCGAGCAAGCGACCAATAGCCTCAGGAGTTTTTGCTACACCTAAGGCACCTCCCACATGACCTTCAGATTCAGGTAAAAATTCTTTGCAGGTGCCTACCAAGAGTGCCTCATCCGTTGCATCGACGGAACACACTTCGGGCATTCAGTGCCACCACTGCCATGGCATTGGCCATGTGTAGAAGGACTACCCAAGTTAGCGAGCATATATTGCTACAGAAGATGGTTACATCAGCACCTCTGACATTGAGGATGAAGAAGACCAAGATGCAGATGAGGAGGACGGCGAAGTCCTTGGTGACGAGGCCACAACATCCTATAGGAGCATCATTGTACAATGGGTGCTCAGCTCACAAGTCCAGCAACCTGAGAAGCTACAACGCCATAACTTGTTCTAGATTTTCTTCATCATCAACAACCGTCGAGCACATGTCATTATTGATGGAGGTAGCTGCAACAATTTGGTGAGTTCTAATTTGGTCAAGAAGCTTGGCTTGACCACATGTCCACACCCACGTCCATACCATATTTAGTGGCTAAATGATTCTGGTAAAGCAAAGGTAACACAAACTTGCAGAGTTTCATTTTCCATTGGTTCTTATGCTGATTCCGTTGATTGTGATTTGGTACCTATGCAAGCTTGTTCACTTTTATTGGGTCATCCTTGGGAACATGATAATGATGCTACACACCATGGTAGAAGTAATAAATACACTTTTGTGGATAAAGGAAAGAAAATTACTTTGGTACCTTTGACACCTGCTCAAATTATACAAGCTGATAGAGAATGCACTGCTAGTTTGAATGATGTCCAATCTGAAAATTAGCAAGTTGCTAATTCTATTTTCCCACCTAAAAAGGATAAGTCTACATCTATTTCTAAGGCTGAGGGAATTAAATTGAAGGGTGGTGTTATGCTTGCAACAAAATGTGACTTTGCTGAAATTTCTGATGATGATATTTGCTATGCTTTGGTATGCAAATGAGCTATGTTTTTGCTTGATGATATTGTTAGCTCGGTGCCTCTTGCTGTCACTAACCTTTTGTAGGACTATGAGGACATTTTTCCAGCTGAGATACCCCCGGGGCTGCCACCTATGAGAGGAATAGAGCATCAAATTGATTTGATTCGGGGAGCAACCTTGCCCAACCGTGCTGCCTATCGAACCAATCCTGAGAAGACTAAGGAAATTCAGTGGCAAGTCCAAGACCTTTTGGACCGTGGGTATGTACGTGAAAGCCTTAGTCCTTGTGCCGTTCCTATACTTTTGGTTCCTAAGAAAGATGGAACTTGGCGTATGTGTGTTGATTGTAGAGCCATCAATAATATTATTATTCGGTATCGTCATCCTATTCCTAGGCTAGATGACATGCTTGATGAGTTGTGTGGTTCTATAATTTTCACTAAGATTGACTTGTGAAGTGGCTACCACCAGATTAGAATGAAACTTGGAGATGAATGGAAAACTGCGTTTAAAACCAAATTCGGGTTGTATGAGTGGTTAGTTATGCCTTTTGGTTTGACAAATGCACCTAGCACTTTCATATGCTTAATGAATGAGGTTTTAAGAGCTTTTATTGGTCATTTTGTGGTAGTTTACTTTGATGACATATTGATTTACAGCAAGTGTTTTGATGAACATATGGATCAGTTACGTGCTGTTTTTAATGCTTTACGTGACGCATGTTTATTTGGTAACCTTGAGAAGTGCATCTTTTGCACGGATCGAGTTTCTTTTCTTGGCTATGTTGTAACTCCACAGGGAATTGAGGTGGACGAGATGAAAATTGAAGCCATAAAGAGCTAGCCAGTTCCCCAAACCGTCACACAGGTGAGGAGTTTTCTTGGTCTTGCAGGATTCTACCGCCGCTTCGTCAAAGATTTTAGCACCATTGCTGCCCCATTGCATGAGTTGACGAAGAAAGGTGTGGTGTTTCATTGGGGAAAGGCACATGAGGAGTCCTTTGACACTTTGAAGGACAAGCTTACACACGCACCATTGCTGCAACTTCCAAACTTTGGTAAGACTTTTGAGCTAGAATGTGATGCTAGTGGAGTTGGCATTGGAGGTGTTTTGATGCATGATGGTAAACCCATTGCTTACTTTAGTGAAAAATTGCAGGGCCCTGTTCTTAATTATTCCATGTATGATAAGGAATTGTATGCACTTGTTCGTTCTTTAGAGACGTGGCATCATTATTTGTGGCCTAAAGAATTTGTTATTCATTCTGATCATGAATCGCTTAAGTATCTTCGTTCTCAAAATAATCTGAATCGTAGGCATGCTAAATGGGTTAAATTTATTGAATCTTTTCCTTATATTATCAAACACAAGAAAGGGAAGGATAATGTGATTGATGATGCTTTGTCTAGAAGATATACATTGCTATCCCAACTTGATTGTCGGATTTTTGGTCTTCAATCAATAAAAGAATAATATGTGCTTGATCCTGATTTTAAGGACACGTTGCTTAATTGTAGAGAGGGACGTGCATGGAATAAGTTTATGATCAATGATGGGTTTTTGTTTAGAGCTAACCGCCTATGCATTCCAGTTGGTTCCGTTCATCTTTTGTTGTTGCAGGAGGCACATGGAGGCGGATTGATGGGACATTTTTTTTGCCAAGAAGACGGAGGAGGTGCTGTCCACACACTTCTTTTGGCCAAGGATGAGGCGAGATATAGAGCGGTACGTGGCTCAGTGTGCCACATGTAAAAAAGCTAAGTTGCGGTTGAACCCACATGGTTTGTATATGCCTCTTCCTGTTCCTTCTACTCCTTGGGCTGATATATCTATGGATTTTGTGTTGGGTTTGCCAAGGACTAAGAGGGGGAGGGATAGTATTTTTGTGGTGGTTGATCATTTTTCTAAGATGGCACATTTTATTCCTTGTCATAAGAGCGACGATGCTGTTCATATTGCTGACCTTTTCTTTCAAGAAATCGTTTGCTTGCATGGTATGCCTTCTACTATTGTTTTAGATTGTGACGCAAAATTCTTGAGTCATTTTTGGCACACGTTGTGGAATAAATTAGGGACCAAGCTGCTGTTTTCTACAACATGTCATCCCCAAACTGATGGGCAAACTGAGGTTGTGAATCGAACATTGTCCACCATGTTGAGAGCAATTTTGAAGCGCAATTTGAAGATGTGGGAAGAATGTTTGCCGCATGTGGAGTTTACATATAACAGGGTGGAACATTCCACCATCAAGGTAAGTTCTTTTCAGGTAGTGTATGGTTTTAACCCCCGTGCTCCTATTGATCTTTTTCCTTTACCTACCACTGAGAGAATACATAGTGATGCTAGAGAGCGTGCTAATTTTATTTGTAAGTTGCACAAAACAACTAAAGCAAATATTGAAAGAATGAATGAAAAGTATAGAATTACTGGTAGTAAAGGTAGAAAAGAGATTAAACTTGAACTGGGTGATTTGGTTTGGTTACATTTGAGAAAAGATAGATTTCCTAAGCTGCGTAAGTCTAAATTAATGCCAAGAGCAGCTGGTCCTTATAAGGTAATTGAGAAAATAAATGATAATGCCTACAAACTTGAGTTGCCACCTGAGTTCGGGGTTAGTCCCACCTTTAACATTGCAGATTTAAAACCTTATTTGGGAGAAGAAGATGAGCTTGAGTCAAGGACGACTCCATTTCAAGAGGGGGAGGATGATGAGGACATCACTCCTTCGGATGTACCCGCTGATCCTCCAACTGTCATGCAAGGTCCAATGACCTGGGCTCGAATGCGTCAACTCAATTTAGAGGTGAGCTCGTTCTTAAGCGATTATTTTTATACTTTTGAGAATAGACTACTACCTAATGATGTTATCTTGCTTAGGAACATTGGAGAGGGTCATGAAGGACTTAGAGGACATGGTGGAGGCGAAGATGACCAGCAAGGATGTCCAACAGGAACCGGAGGCCCGGTCCAACATGATTTCGAGTCTGCCTCGGCCTCTAGGACTAGTCTACCTTAAACTGGTTACCCAGGACGTATCCGGACTCCGTTTTCGATGATCCACATATGGATGGAAAGCTAATTTGATAAGAAAGCCAATACAAGTGGTTTCACCTCAAAAGCTATTCGGAATCAACAGCAATCATGGCCACAAGTGAGCGTCCAGAATCTACCAGGGTGCTGCGACACCGTCTTTTGGTCCGTTGGACCATGTATCGAGTTTGGGCCCATTAGGGGCGCGTCCAGGGGTCTTGCATGACCCTAGAATCTTCATAAACAACTGTTGCCCTCCATTGGGGTTTGGGTTTTGCTTAGATTATTCTGTCAAGAATAGTTTCGCCGTTCATCGGTTTGTGAGACCCCAACTTTGTGAGATTAATTATTCATCTGCAATTTGGTTGTGTTCTTTCTTATTCTTGCTTGTGTTCTTCGTTGCGCAGGCAGGGATTAGCCTTCTTGGCAAGGTCAACTTGGGTCCATAACTTGGTTGATAACCAGAGGAGCTGTGGTGCTAAGATTGTAGGGTTCGATTTTTCGATCTGAAGCCGGATCGGTGTGTCATTCTCCGCCACAACGATAGTTACCTCCACTTGACGGAAGATCGAGATCCTCGTTTCCATTAGTTCTGCTTCCTCTAGTTCATCAAGCCTCTACTTGCGAGGTCCCGCGAGCCTCCCTTAGCAACCGATACCTCGTGAGAGACACCCACTGATTTGACCCGAGGGGGAAAAGTAAGTAACTTTAGATGTTGTCACTACTTTATATGATATGTTGAAAATCAAAATAGAAACTAATAATTTTTCTTAATCACTTGGGTAGGAACTAGACGATTGTGACGAGTGGAGGTGCTCACACACGCCAAGTCAATGGCATCCTCGGTCTTTTGTGCAAGGAGCACTTCCTTGGCCTGGTTGAGTACGCCGGAGTGACGGGACTGGCTTACTCGTTTGACCACTACGCCGCCGCCCCCGATGCTGCAGATCGGGCCTACAGGGTATTCAACAACAAGGCGGAGTGGGTGAAGCAAGAGCTGTGGGCAAGTCTTCCTCGCACTACATTGCTCAATACATCGCATTCGTTGGACATTCTTGAAATAATGAATGGATACATCATGTTTGTATGTGGGATTTATTTAGATGCCAGGACGAACATGAGGCCAGGGCGGATGCGGTGGCTACCAAATGCTGCAAAAAACTCGTCGTGGACATGCATTACGAGGCGCGCATCCAGGCCATCAAAACTTACCATGGGACCATCCTTGGAACAAAGGTCACCAAAAGGGACGCAAGAACCATGACGCTGACCTAGGACTAGTACCTGCACGTAAATACAGAACATTAATACTGATTCCTTTTGAGATTAAGTAGGCTTAATTTCATCTTCTGATATGTCATGTACTTGATGGCCTATCGATGATTCCTTATTGGTGCGCCGCGCATCCCCAATGCTGGGTATAGATGGTGGACAAGTGGTGCTCACGCAAGTGGGAGGAGACGCACAACTTGTGCTGGGAGCGGTGTTTGATGATGCTAGGTGTAGCACACCATCAAGGCAGCTGCAGCCTCAGCGGATACACAGAAACATGGGTACGCGAATTCATTTATTTATTCTAACGCTCAATTCTGCATGATTTCTAATCATCTTGCTGTTTTTCTCACAGTCAGCGTCACATGGTGGCTAGGCTTGCTCCATCTTCAAGGCATTTGCTATGGCCCACAAGGGCAAGGCGATGTTCGACGTCGATTACAACCCGGAGGACGGGCCCGAGGCGTACAACAATGCGACCATCCATAACCGCCTCAGTAAGTACACATCGATGGCAAGGGAGGTCCATGGGCCAGAGTATGATTCAAGCACCGAGGACCTTGATGGAGAAGTCATCATGAGGGTGGGAGGAGGCAAGAAGCATGGGCAATACTAGATTAGCGATGGCGCAATCGACTCGGCCACTATTCCCAGTCTCTCCTAGATTCTAGCAAGCAGCACGAGCACGAGCCCGGCCATATGACCTTGGCAGGACACTTCACACCACTGGGTGGAGGCACTCAAGGTTATTCCTGGTTTATTCATTGTTCATTGGTTTTTTATACCTTTCCTTTGCATTATTGTAACATTGGGGTGAATATATTGTAGGCCCAGCTAGAACAAGAGAGGAGGATATAGGAGCAGATGCAGGCGAAGATGGAGAGGGTGGAGGCTGAGTGGGAGGCCGAGTAGCGAAGGATGGTAGAGATTCTTTAGTGCATGCAAAGTCTTGGCGCCGCTACGGGTGTAGTTCCACCACCTTCGCTATTCGCTCCACCTCCTCACTATTCTACTCCTATGAGTATTGTAGTTTTAGTTTGTATGTTCATGCTTACGGTCAAACCTAGTGGAGTATGAAAGTTTTATTCATGTATGGTATATATTTATCTTGTCTCACACATGCAATCTCTTCTCCTTTGTGCAGAATCAATCGGTGGCATCGAACGATCCTCATGATTCAGCGAATCCTTCACCAAATTAGTCTCATTGGCCATCTGGTTAAGATTCTTGTGGTTGTTAATGGTACTTCTATTTGCAATTGTGGTTGTAGATGATGGAGCACTTGGATTACTTGTGAACTTATTTTGATATATTGTGAGACATGTGACATTTGTGATATATATGTGACGTTTGTGATATATATGTGGTGTTGGTGATATATATGTGTTGTTGATGATATATATGGGATGTTGGTGATGTTTGTTATATATATCTTCTGTTTGTTTGGATGGGATGTAAAAGACAAATAAAAAAGGTTGTTTTCAGTCACTTTGCTGAGTGCAATGGCCATGACACTTGGCAAAGTCACTACCTGGGAACATGCTTTGCCGAGTGCAAAGGCCATTGCACTTGGCAAACATCATAGCTTTGCCGAGTGCCACGGTCCAGGCACTCGGCAAAGGTCTCTTGTTTGCCGAGTGTCCTGTCAAGACACTCGGCAAATAGGCTACCTTTACCGAGTGTCTTGCCAGTGGCACTCGGCACAGTGGCCACCTTTGCCGAGTGTCTGAGTCAACGACGCTCAGCAAAGCGGTGACCGTTGTTGAGTGCTTGACCTTGACACTTGGCAAAGCCACTGTCACGGTGGCACTTGCCGTCACGGTGACTTTTCTTTACCGAGTGTCAGATTAGCACTCGACAAAGGCTTTGCCGAGTGCCCGATAAAGTGCACTCGGCAAAGAGGTCTTTGCCGATAAACTGTTTATCGAGCGCTCTTTGCCGAGTGTAACACTCGGCAAAGGCTTTGCCGAGTGTAACACTCGGCAAAGGCTTTGCCGAGTGTATATGGGCCTGAGGCACTCGGCAAAGAAGCTGAATCCGGTAGTGTAAGGTGGTACAAAACCCACCAACTATAACTCATCATGTACCACATGGGCCAACAACACAACTACTACATGCTTCTAATGGGCTAGGGTGTCACCCCTCTTAAAGGTTGCCACCCTTTGTAGCTCACTAGATGCCCAAAACCACCCCCTTGGTACACCCTTCCACAAGAACATGTAGCAAGGTTTAATGCTTTGATACCATCTATAACACCCCACATCCAAAATCTACTTACATCCTAGCTCCTCACAAGGAATGGGCCTACATACGTGTAGCACTTACCTTTTGTCCTCGCTTTGTGTAAAAGGGTTAACCCGAAGGTGCTATGTTTGGAATGACAGGGATTATAAGCTAGCCCTCACAGTCCTAAACCTCCAAGGTGGTACTAAAACCACCAAGAACTCCTCATGTGCCACATGAGCCAATAGCACAACTACTACAAGCTTCTCATGGGTTGGGGAGTTACAGTATCATCCGTTGGGCAGTGTCTTTCTAGCTGACATACTAGAGACCACTGCATGATCCAGTGGTCCTAACATGTGATTCGGTGAATGTCCTCGTGGGGAAGATTCATTGTTTCTTCTCCATTTCAACTTGGATTTGCATCCCTTGAACCTATTATAACTTGTCTAATGCATGTTCAACATTTATGTTAGTCCTAGGCTTGTGTTGTCATCTCAATTACTAAAACTAAAAGATAAAATCTTGGCCACAAGACACATGGCCCTTATATTCTACCCCACTTCAATGATTTACAACACAAGCATCATGGCTTAAGTTCATCTATCATGTACTAGGTTTGCCACTATCCTTACAAGAACACATTTTATTAAGAGGACAAGCAAAATAATGAGTAAGCATCATATCATTGTCATGTTTGATATCAATACTATGATGCAAGGCATGGACAAGGTTCATTTCAAGAGAGATGATGATTCAAATTGATTTACATCTAGCTGGGCACGCACGTACATGCTGAAGCCGCACAAGGCAACCTTTCCATCGACTCAATAGTGTGTTTGAACAGGGCTGCAAGACCTGAGGGTCTTACCCCTCATGATGTTACAAGTCCATCTGTGTGGTGCGTGCTTTGCCACGACCATACATGTCTACCATCCTTGGAGGAAGGCATCCATGACACATGGCCAGACTAAAAGCTTAGCGGTTGTTGACTTATTAGAGCCACTACAGAAAAACTTCATAGTGAAACCCAACTGTTACACCTTGGAAGTGTAATGTGAGAGTTATAAACCCTAACACATATAAAATCAAGACTTCTGGGTAAAGTTGTACATCCTCTGAAGAGTGTCATTTAAACTATTATAATAGTCGTGCTCTCGGTCATGAGCGGCCTGAATCCTTTCTGGTTATTTAGTGCTACTTATGGTTTGGTTATGATTAGTCTGTATGTTATATTTAGTTACTTATACTTGTTGCTTAAGCGCAATCTAGTTACTCAAGTTGAACAAAATAAAACATGACCAACTAAATTTACTTATTAAAGTAGTTCAATGCGTCTAACTCATGTTGTACCTGTTAAGTATGTTTATACTTACAAATTAAAAAATAGATGGGTACATGATGGTAGCGATGTCACCGAGTTTCCTTAGGAGTACTAAACATGTGTTCACCAATTGATGTCCATGTGGTGTTGTAGGCTTCGTCAAGATAATAATATTAAGTTTTGTTGTATATTGTTAAAGAATAAGTCTCTTTTTGATGGATTTTAAAATCTTTTTGTAATAAATGCATTGTATTTGGTATTACCTTATTTTGTCTCTATACATGTGAATTGACTTACTAGGCACACATATGGTAAGAGTCTTGTTTCATCCTTAAAACTAGACGATACTCTGCGCGTTGCTACGTGAATTGCAAAGAATTTGGAACGAAATTAAGTGGAGATGACATGAATAGTTGCATTAAGAAGTTGGAAGTTAGTAGAATGACATGGCTATTAGTGGGAGATAATGTGGATAATTAATGGGGAATGGTGTGGATGGCTTGCATATTGAGATATAACTTGTAGTGGGGATTAGCTTTAAAACTAGACGATTGCTGCGGGAATTGCAAAGAATTCAGAATAAAATTAAGTGGAGATGACATGAATAGTTTACATTAAGAAGTGGGGAGTTAGTGGAATGACACAGCTATTAGTAGGAGATGATGTGAATAATTAATGGGAAATGGTGTGGATGGCTTGAATGTTGACATATACTTGTAGTTGGGATTAGCTTTATAAGAGATATAGATTGGGTGTGACAACAAGCAATAAATCTCTCCTCATAAACTATACCTGAACCATTATAAACCTATGTTGTGTGTGCAACCCATCTAATCTACTATGCATGATTAGTTGGATTAGTCATTGGAGGTCAAAACACTGACATGGTCTCCTAATCGAACGATTGTTGGTCTATCGACAATCCAAAATAAAATAATCCTAACCGGGTCTTGAAATCAGCTTGGCCAATTTGCTTAGTGTTGTGACATCAAGCTTCTTCGCGTGCTGCACATGATGTGTAACACCTCTGGTGTTACGAGCTCGTTTAGCATCGTGATTTAGGCCTAAGTAAAATTTTTGAAAATGGGTCTCTTGGATTTTTTATTTAAAACGTACTTGATGCGATGAGTGAATCCAGTGACTCAGTTTTGTGGACTCGAATCAACGCCCAAGTTAAATTACTCTGTGCGTAAAGATATTTAGAAATGTCGGACAAAAATCATAGCCCATAGATAGCGAACGTTTTGTTCTATTAGATTAAGTAGGGAAAGCAACTTTTATAAATAAAATAAAATCCATTAATAAATAGAACAATATATATTTATAGCCTCGGTCTAGTGACATGTTTTTACGTATAGACTCCTTTCAGCCCCTATGATAATTGGTAACATACCCACGATAGCTGCCCATCTGGCCGCCTCATAAATTCAACGTGATTAGTGTGAAAGCACGAACTGATGAGAGCGAAAGTGCAGTAGCTTCATTTATTTTTCCTGGCGTACAGCGTACTCGTTCCATGACAATTATTCACCATCTCGTCCATGCCACTGTTGCCTTGCGCCCGGTGCCTTGTGTGAGCGTACTTGCTGCTGCTACGCTACCGCTATCTTTCGCCTTTAAGAAAGATGGCCGGCCTGCTACTCGCATCGTCCCGTCGCTCTGCAGAGCTACCGAAGCACGCCGCACTATCCCTGTGTTAATGAAGTTGGACGAACCCTCGCGTTGTTTTCCTCCTTTTTCTATTTCTACTTACCTCTATCTCTGATTGTCCTTGCCCTGCCGCTGCTGTCCGCCTCTGTGCTGAGCCGAGCAACCGACGTGCCTACGCCTGCACGTGTGCCATTATTGCTCAGTCACGTCACAGATCAATCTGTGCAAGACCTGTCTCTCCCTCCCTCCCTTTTTCCTCTGCTGCACAGAGCCCTCGTAGCATCGCCGCCAAGCCCCATACTCCTCCCTTTTCTTCTAGATGTGTTGCTCTTCTCTGAGCCGCGCCATCACCGCGCCTCCCGCGCCATTGCCGTCGCCGCGCGGGCATTGCTAGGACCCCTTCGTGGACGAGCGCTTGCCCCTTGGCTCCGTGCGGACCTGCTGCTCCTCGACGCCCGGGCCACAGTGCCCCGCCGTTGCTGCATCTTCGGCCGTTGCCCGGCCACTGTGCACGAGCGCTGCCCTCCTTTCCCTGTGACCCGGTCCGGCGTCTACGCCTGATCGAGCCGCCTCGCTCCCACGGGGCTCTGCCACCCGAGCCTCCAGCGCCACCCACACGCACGTCGCCGTGTCACGCCTCTTACCACCGTTGCCGATTTTTCATCCATCTCGCGAGGGTGCGTGTGTGCGTAGAGTCCGCACTACACCACCTCCGGCTGCAGCCCCACTGCGTTGCCCGTGCTGCGCCCCACGCCGTCCTCCCAAGTGCCTTCTTCGCTACCGTGGTCGAGCAGGGCTCCCGTCCACCATAGCCGCTCCCGTCACCTAGCCACCGCGTGCGCAGGCGCGCCCGAGCCCTGCGTGCTCTACACCCCCACCTCGCCGTGGCCCGCACGCCGCTCGGGAACGCCGTCACGCCAAGCTACGACCATAGCACCCCCGCCGTTGTAAGCTTTGTTCTCTCATTTGTGATCCTAATGGAAAAATGTGGATTTTCGGGTTCTCCCCTAGGGTGTGCCCTATGGGACCACGTAATTTGGTGTCCTCTCTTGGGTGCTTTGTGTCTAATGGAAGACAAGCACTCTTGGGAGGCATTAGATTAGGTGGTTCTGCCACAGGTGGTATTAGAGAGCAAATGAGGAAATAAACCTTCGAAAACCTGTTCTAAAATAAAATTTGATGACAAATTCTTTTTAAAAAGTTAGGGCGTTCAACTGCGAAGTTATATAGTAGCCCTATTACTATGGTTATGTATCCAAGCTAGATGGTACTCTACTGACTTAGGTAGGCTTAATCAATTTTTCTACAGGTACACTAACCCCGAGCATAGTCCGATAGTATCGACTAGCTATAGGGAGAGAACGATGTGCCAAAAATCTAAGAATGGTTGCCCTATATGTTGGCAACAATGGAAGGATGTATAGGATGTGCATTCATGCATATCCTGGTTATGCATTGTGGCGCTCGTATTATTGCAGATACGCCCTCCATAGGTGGCACGCATGTCGTATTGTGCACGACTACCTCATTCCTATTCTAGAGTTATTTCTGCACTATGGCTTCATGCTCCACGTTCGCCCATGTTTCATGCCTGTCGTGACCCACGTCTCCCCGTACCCCTTTTCTGCGCTCTTATCAGACCCTTGCCCTGCAGTCATACTAGTTAGTATTGGCATCGCACGTCGCTCACCTCGAACGCGTAGAATTTGGTCGATTCAGTCGTAGTGACCTCACGCAGGAACCCTGGTGAACCGCGTTAGGACCACTAACCGCTCTACCTTTATAAGCAGGGTCTGGCATAGCCATTGGTTACCACTCAACGCACTTTAGCTCGCCTAACTTTTCCTTTGAGCAAGCTTTTCGCTTAGCCTTACTCACTACCACCGCTAGAATTGGCAGGAGCCTGGGTTAGTAGTTACTGCCTAAACATTAAGGGTTTTCCTAGAATCCTGCATGCCACCCTGCAAAAGCTCAGAGTCAGAGATCATCCTGAGTATGAGGGCCTTGAGTATGAGGAGCATGGCACTAAGTGGTGTGAGGTTACCGTCTACATCAAGAAGAGTGAAGAGTTCCCCGACCTCACTGAAGCCTGGAGTGTGAGCACAACCGGGTTTCGCTTTGTCAACACCTACCAGGTTGTGGCCCACAAAGCCTTGTGGTACCTCTGCTAGATCTATGAAGATCCCATTGCCCGTACCCCCATGAGGTTCTTTCCACCTTTGGACAAGAATCAGCGAGCATGGAGGGCTCGCATGGAGGCTTTTGCAAGGGCGGGATGTGCAAGAGGACAGTCCTACCGTGGTGCACTTGACCATGTACCTGCTTGCTCTAGATGAGCAGTATGACCGGCAGGCCTCGAAGATGAGGAAGTGCCTCTGTCGAGCCGAGGAAGCCGAGATCTTCACCTAGATGCTCTAGGTGCAACTGGTCGAAGCGCATGCCAGTGCTACAGCAGCTGAGAGCCAGGAGATTGCCATGTTGGAAGCTCTGAAGGAGGCTGAAGACCGGCATCTTCATCAATTGGGTGAGGCCTATCTTATCACCAGGGCCAAGTGGAGGTCGCTGGCTACTAAAAGGTAGGATGCCCCGATCTTGGAAGGGATTCCTATCTACCCACCAGAAGGAAGGAGAACTAGTGTTGTAGTGCCGCTAGCGCCCCCACCCTCAGAAGTGTCAGAAGTCGAGCTCTTGGTTCCTCTCACTCAGCCACTGCCAAGAGAAGTGGCAGATCTATAGCCAGGGTGGTAGAAGAATCCGTTGAGCCTAGGAATGAAGATGCGCGGTTCCGAGTAGATTAGTTGCCTTGGGATGCTATACCCGTAGTAGTAGTGCTTTTCATCGTTGTCCTCTGATATTGTACTCTTGTCGTTGTTCTTCATCCGTAGTTGTTGAGATCGTCCGACCATAGGTGAATGATGTGCCATGAATGGGAGACTGAATGCCTATATGTTGTACCTGTATAAGACCGTTGGAGTATGCATTTTATTTATTTCACTTTGTTTGTTGCATCCATCTACCTTAAGTTTCATGAGACGTGCTTAGAGTTTTCAATTGCGATATTAAGTGGGTTACAAGAGAAGCTGTGATTGGATGACATAGGACAATGTATCGACTAATTGTGGATGTCCCAGCAGAACACTTGAATCTCTTTAAACCAAATCTGCCATTGGATTTGAATTCCTTGTCCCTTGTTGTGAAGGGAACCCTTGTTGTTTGAATCTTCCCTTGCAATACCCTTCTTACTCTGTGGTCTTTGACACCACCATCTTCATGGCGTGTAAGTTGGTAATAGTTGCCTGGTTAAAAGCTTATGGTGCTGCAACAAAATAGAGGGCTCCCTGTGGAACAACTGCCACATGGTGACGCTGCTTGGCATGCACTAGTATCGAGGTTGTTGACCAAGTACCTTTACCAAGTTACACCATCGTACCGCTTTGCTACAAATAATTTCCTAGGAAATGTTCAGGTGTTCAAACGGGTAATCCATAATGGGTTAATGCAGAAGTGTTCTCTCTAAGTAAACAAAAAGGAGGTAGTTTTGGAGGAAGAAAGTATGACATGGTCTTAGTTTATATGAAAGACAAATGTGAACAAAGAAGGGAAGAAAAGAAGAGTAGTAAGGAAAGTTAGCCATGGGTAGGCGGGAGTGATTGTAAAAGCCTGAGTGGACATCATGTCTCAAGCCCTATGTTTAGTTGACCGCACTATACATGCCGGGTTATTTTGCTGCGTGCCCTGCGGACGCCGTCTGTGTTGGGCCCTCTAGCTCCCTGTTCTCGCATGGCCGCAGCATCGTGCCACTCATTGTACTATGCGCTTTTTCTTTTCCTCGCATCCGGTCAGCTCTCTACCCTGCACCCTCATCCCCTATACCGGACCCCCCCTTCCCCTTTCTCTTTTTCTCCTTTTTGGGAACATGTCCGCCTGCATGCCTGCCTCATCGAGCAGACCCCCTCTCCTCCCCTCTCCCTTATCCTCTGTCCACTCGCATAGGAAGCGCACCATGTCTGACCTTATCTCCACAGCATGAACCGTCTGTGTATCCTATTCACACCACCTCCACTTCTAGTGTGTTGCGCCCCACCTCCATTGGCCTCTATAAGATACCCTTGGTCCTTGCTCTTCTTCTTCATCCACATTCCCCTCGCATTCGGAGTAGAGCTACGAAATCCAGTCACCATTGTGGAGCTAGGTCCGTTAGTCTGAGGTGATGGTGTAATCTGAGGAGAAGAAAGGATCTGGATCATCGAAGAAGTTCAAGTTTCCTTTGGGTAGTCGATCTTAGGATTCACGATGTTTGACTTCTTAGTCGACTATTTTTGGATCTACTGGACCTACACCATGATTTAGATAATCATCTTCCTGTTGTTTCTCCATTGTCCTTGTCTATCTCGGCTTCTGGATTAAGTCTCGGCTGTATTAGGTTGCTCTTAGCAATGTATTCCTAATCCCTATGTGGTCTAGTATTCGAAGTCGTGTAATCTTTCGTGTGATCCCTGATCTACGAAATGTAATCGCGTTTCCCCTCTTTGGTTCTTGCTTCGAATCTCAAGACAAGATTCTTTTTAAGGGGGGTCGGTTGTAACACCTCAGGTGTTACGAGCTCGTTTAGCACCGTGATTTAGGCCTAACGAAAATTTCCAAAAATGGGTTTCTCAGATTTTTTATTTAAAACGTACTTGATGCGATGAGTGAATCCGATGACTCAGTTTTGTGGACTCGAATCAACGCCCAAGTTAAATTACGCAGTGCGTAAAGATATTTAGGAATATCGGACAAAAATCCTAGCCGATAGATAGCGAACGGTTTGTTCTATTAGATTAAGTAGGGAGCAACTTTTATAAATAAAATAAAATCCATTAATAAATAGAACGATATATATTTATAGCCTCGGTGTAGTGACATGTTTTTACATATAGACTCATTTCAGTTCCTATGATAATTGGTAACATACCCACGACAGCTGCCCGTCTGGCCGCCTCATAAATTCAACGTGATTAGTGTGAAAGCACGAACTGACGAGAGAGAGAGAGAGAGAGAGCGCAACAGCTTCATTTATTTTTCCTGGCGTACATCGTACTCGTTGCATGGCAATTATTCACCATCTCGTCCATACCACTGTTGTCTTGCGCCCGGCACCTTGTGTGAGCGTCCTTGCTGCCGCTGTCTTTTGCCCTTAAGAAAGATGGCTAGCCTGCTGCTCGCATCGTTCCGTCGCTCTGCAGAGCTGCCGAAGCACGCCGCGCTGTCCCTGCATTAATGAAGTTGGACGAACCCTCATGTTGTTTTCCTCCTTCTTTTTCTATTTCTGCTTGCCTCTGTCTCTGATTGTCCTTGCCCTGCTGCTGTTGTCTATCTCTGTGCCGAGCCGAGCAACCGATGTGCCTACGCCTGCACGTGTGCCACTGTTGCTCAGTCACATTTAGATCAATCCATGCTAGACCTGTCTATCCCTCCCTCCCTTTTTCCTCTGCTGCACCGAGCCCTCGCAGCATCACCACCAAGCCCCATACTCCTCCCTTTTCTTCTGGCTGCGTTGCTCTTCTCTGAGCCACGCCGTCGCTGCGCGGGCACTGCTAGGACCCCTTCGTGGATGAGCTCTTGCCCCTTGGCTTCGCGCGGACCTATTGCTCCTCGGTGCCCGGGCCATAGTGCCCCGTCGTTGCTGTGCCTTTGGTCGTCGCCTGGCCACCGCGCGTGAGTGCTGCCCTCCTTTCCCCATGACCCAGTCTGGCATCTATGCCTCGTCGAGCCACCTCACTCCCATGAGGCTCTGTCGCTCGAGCCTCCAGCGCCACCCGCACGCACGTCACCGTGCCGCTCCTCTTGCAGCCGTTGCTGATTTTTCCTCCATCTCATGAGGGTGCGCGTGTGCGCCGAGTCCACGCACCTCCCCTGCTGCTCCACCTCTAGCCGTAGCCCCACTGCGTTGCTTGTGCCATGCCCTACGCCGTCCTCCCAAGCGCCTTTCTCACTGCCGTGGTCGAGTAGGGCACCCGTCCACCGTAGCCGCTCCCGTCGCCGGCCATCGGGTGCGTGGACGCGCCCGAGCCCTACGTCCTCTACACCCTACCCCTACGTGGGTCGCACGCCGCTCAGGAATGCCATCGCGCCAAGCTACTACCGCAGCACCCCCGCCGTTGTCCGTTGTCGCTGGGTGCCCCAGCCGGCCTCCAACGCTCGTGGCTGGACCGCCTCGGTCCGCGCCGTGGGTAGGCAAGCCGATCATAACCGTGTACCTTTTGCGTGGCCGCCGTGCCTTCCCGGCCTGGATTGGTCACCGGCTGAAGCTCCTCTGCCCAATACTCTATTCGTGGAAGATGAAGAGAAGGGTAAGAAATGAGAATAGAATTAATACAGGGTCCTTATTGCTAAATACATGACTCATTTAAATAGTGTATGTGGATCTCGAGTTGAATAGAGGTAAGCATAGGGACATTTTTGCAAAAATCGCCTGACCGGTTTGGGGCAGGCCGCTCGCTGGGCCGGCCTACCACTGATTGCGCGCCTAGGCTGCTTGCGCTCACCGCATTGGGCTATTCGTGCTCGCGTGCTTGGCCAGGCCTTGTGCCGCCATGCCTTGGCCGCGCGCTGCGCGTCTACATGGACCGCCGGCTTCCACTAGGCCGCGCGCGCCCGTCTCTGCCTGGGCCACCGCTCGTCCGTCCGCTGGGCCGCGTCTGGCCGGCAGGCCAAGCGCGTGTACGTGGGCCGAGCCAAGCCGCTGGTCCTTTCAGTTTTCTAAAGTAATTGTTAATTAGTTTCAGAAATAAATTTGTAAATTCAAAATAAAATTGTGTAGGTATCCAAAAATGGTGAAATCAATTTTGTTAGTCTCCTAAAATCATGGTCTATCTACTAGTATAGTTTGTTCACATATTTTGATAATATTCTTGGAAGCTATATAATTAATTTGAGATACTTAATATTGTAAAAATATGAACTTGTAGGAATTGTTGTAATAAATTGGTAATAGTTTTGGATATGCAATTTTTACAGTAGGTTCCTAGCAATATTAAGTGCTCACTATAATTTTTGTAGCTCTAGAGTAATTAGTTTGCTAGGTAGATAATGATGCCCTATTTCGAATAAAGATTAAATCGATAGAATGAAATAACAAAACAACGGGGTTTGTATAACTGAAATACTATTTGGGAAATGACGCCTTTCTTGATGATGTTGATACATATATTAGTATATTAGTCATTAGAGCTAGCTTGTTAGTTCGCAGTTTGTACTCTGTTTAAGAGTTGTTGTTGTCGTGTTAATTAACTATTGCATCATCTCAACATCGCATTGCATATCATAATAGGAATAACGACGGTGGATCGATGGTATCAACTGGAGTAGCTGAAAAGATGGTGCCAAGGATCATGCTGCCAAAATGGAATGCTAACTTTTGATTATATTTTATCCAGGCAAGCCCCGGTGCATAACCCCTATTTTGCTGCACTTTAAATTATAATTGTGCATTAAGTTTTAAGGAGATGAATGAAACCCACTTATATATATATATATATATATATATATATATATATATATATATATATATATATATATATCACATGAGTCTTACTAGTATGTCAGGATCGCGTAGATTGCTATGCTACAAGACTCCAGTAGAAGTCGAGTGATTACCTATCACTCATGAGATATAGGAAATATATTACTGTATTATTATCACTTGGAAAATATAAATGGTGGAAATGAAAAATGATGACCAGATAGGGATATAGTTTGGGTATTGGTGGGTGTAAGAGGTTGTGTCCTGCGGCCGTGGGGCATAGCTTGGTTATACTGCTTTCCCTGTCTATGTCGGTTAAAGACTGGCCATTGCATAAGACTCTAAGCAAGTCACAGACTTATTATCCCGAGCACATACTTGGGTATGGGTGCTTGGAAGACTTATTGCTCTCTTGTCGTGGGTTTTGGCTCTTTCTGGACTGACAGATTGGAGGCGGGGATGGTAGAGGTCCTTGCACCACACTAAGTTCGGGACTTAGGAGTGGGGGCTTGGAGTCCAAGTTTGGACGGGGACTTGGAACCCATGACAGGAGGGTGATGGGTTGGTCCTGCTTGTGCCTAGGGTACAAGCGGGGCATGTGTTTTCGAGGTACCCAGCTAGGGGCATTGATTCATGAATCACCAGGTGATCTGGTATGGCTTGTCTACGGCCGAGCACCGTAGTAAGAACTAAAAGATGAAAGATGGAAAAAGGAAATTTTGATTGCTTACCACCTGCTCGAAGGTAGTACAGGTGCTTACATAGAATGGTTAGATAATGAACTAATGCGGCTATTAATAAAAATCGAATATAAGGACGCACGCTTAGTAATGCTTCCTGCAGATGAAATAAACCCACAAGCCAGATAGCCTTGCATATCCTTGGAGTCTTTTCTTTCCTCCTATCGGGTAAGTCTTGCTGAGTATAATTAAGTACTCAGGGTTTTATTTCCCCCTGTTGCAGGTGGCAGGTGGATGCTAGAGCTGACTCTTGTGTGTGGATTTCTCCTAGTGGGCTCAGAGAGGATTTCCATTACGCTACGATCGTAGTTTTTATTTATAGCTCTCATTAAATATTGTTATAAATGAAAGTTATATAATCTGTTGTCATAGTTTATGTATCAATGCCTCATCATGCCATGAATTGATGTTTATTTCCGCTGTAACTCTATTCACATGTTTATATTCCACTGTCAAATTAAATTATTCATAACTCTGATAATATGATTACATTCCGCTATTATAACAATAAATATTATACTCTAATGTTGTATTAAAAGTGATGTAAGAAATGGTTAAGAATGATGTAAGCTTTATTCTCTTATTTGTGATCCTGATGGAAAAATGTGGATTTTCGGGTTCTCCCCTGGGGTGTGCCTGATGGGACCGCGTAATTTGGTGTCCTCTCTCGGGTGCTTTGTGTCTAATGGAAGATGAGCACTCCTGGGAGGCATTAGATTAGGTGGTTCTGCCACAGGTGGTATTAGAGAGCAAATGAGGAAATAAAGCTTCAAAAATCTATTCTAAAATAAAATTTGATAACAAATTCTTTTCAAAAAGTTAGGGTGTTCAACTGCGAAGTTACATAGTAGCCCTATTACTATGGTTTTGTATTCAGGCTAGATGGCACTCTGCTAACTTAGGTAGGCTTAATCAATTTTTCTGCAGCTACACTAACCCCGAGCATAGTCCGATAGTATTGACTAGCTACAGGGAGAGAACGATGTGCCAAAAATCTAAGAACGGTTGCCCTATATGTTGGCAACAATGGAAGGACATATAGGATGTGCATTCATGCATATTCTGGTTGTGCATTGTGACGCTCGTATTGTTGCAGATACGCCCTCCATAGGTGCCACACATGTTGTATTGTGCACGACTGCCTCGTTCCTGTTCTGGAGTTATTTCTGCACTGTGGCTTCGTGCTCCACATTCGCCCGTGTTTCACGCCTGTCGTGACCCATGTCTCGCCGTACCCCTTTTCTGCGCTCTTGTCGGACCCTTGCCCTGCAGTCGTATTAGTCAGTAATGGCATCACACGGCGCTCGCCTCGAACGCGTGGAATTTGGTTGATTCAGTCGTAGTGACCCCGTGCAGGAACCCTGGTGAACCACGTCAGGACCACTGACCGCTCTGCCTTTATAAGCAGGGTCTGGCTTAGCCATTGGTACCACCACTCAGCGCAGTTTATAAGCAAGAAATGGTTAAGAATGATGTAAGCTTTATTCTCTTATTTGTGATCCTGATAGAAAAATGTGGATTTTTGGGTTCTCCCTTGGGGTGTGTCTGACGGGACCGCGTAATTTGGTGTCCTCTCTCGGGTGCTTAGTGTCTAATGGAAGACGAGCACTCCTTGGAGGCATTAGATTAGGTGGTTCTGCCACATGATGTGCTCAAGTACTGGGCGCATCTAGTTCCAATAGATCTAGGTCAAAACAATCTTCTTATCCCCATGTGTGGTGGTTGCAGAAGGTGTGAGTTGCTAGTGTTGAGGACCACCAAAGCAAATAGTGGGAGGATGTGGCTCGGTAGTGTACATTGCTTAGTGATGAATCAGTGTAGGTAAGGGATTGCAAAAACATGTGGCGATCATACGAATATACTTGTGGCGATGGAGGTCATGGCAATGCTAGACGGAAGATTGATGTAGCTAATTGTCCTCAACCGACAGGCTACCCAAGATAGAAGGCAATGATGGTTCACGAGTGGATGCCATCGATTGAGATCAACCGAGCGGGGGACAGCCTAGACTAGGATGGATAGGAATGGGTGGGTTGTCATTGCAGCTCTTTCAACGACATGCTTGTGTGAACTAGTGGAAAAGACATCCCTTTGCAAACTATACTTTCATACCCTCACCTTGTTGGCCCCTTTCTACATCAATTGGGTTCTTATCTTCCTTTCATATTCATAGTTGGAGGGATATGCTAAGCCTACTACAAGAGCAAATGGTAGAGCTTATAGGGATAGGTCAAGCTCTCCAATAGTAGCAATAAAGGACACATTTTTTTAACAATGGTTGGCAGTGAGGGAGGGGATTCCAAAGATCTACCTCTGTTCGATTAGACACCAGTCTTGTATGTGATGATCATGTTTGGCATGCATCATTTGGGGGGGGAGAGAAAGAGAGATAGAGATAGATATAGAGATAGAGACAGAGAGAGATAGAAGATAGAGAGATAGAGATAGAGATAGAGAGAGCTTTTGGCTATTAGTTTTGGCATTAGGGATAGCAGAGTGTGATAATTAAAGAAAGGAATAGGAATGAAACAGAAATGGCAATAAAAATTTTATTTAATGGGCAAGATTAAAGGGGAATAGATGGGTAGGGAATTGAGCCACAATTGAAAACAGATCTGGGAAGGGCCTCCGGCCTCTTCACGTCGCACCTCTTTGCCGCCGCCATCGCCGCCTCCGCCACCGCCACCGCCACCACCGTTGGCCAATTCCAATCTTGAATCCACAGTCTTCTTGGTGATCATGGAGTTCTCTAGTGAGAGCATGAGCTCGCCTGCTTCCGGTACTTACTAAATATTGTTAACTCTCCTACTTTCATTATTTGCTTTGTTTAGAAATCTATCTTGTTGAAGGTCTTGTTCATTAAATCCTTTTCCCATGGGCAAGGGATTTCATCGCCCAAATCCCGGCCAGTTCCAAGGAAGGGATTAATCGAAGATTGAAATGGGATTATAGTGAATCTATATAGATGCTAAGGGTTTTATGTATTACAGCGTTAGATACCTTGTGATTAGTTAACAAAAGAAGATATCATGTTTCCGTGGGATTTTATCCCCCAAATCTCGACTAGTCCCAAGGAATGGATTAATCAAAGATTGAAATGGGATTATAGTGAATATATACACATGCTAAAAGTTTTAATTATTAGAGCATTACATGCCTTGTGATTAGTAAGCAAAAGAAGATACCATGTTTCCATGTAAGTTGCCATTAGAAAACTTATGGATTAACACGTCAATTATATTACTTAGAGAAATGGTTTTACAAAAGGGCTTATTAGGTACATGTCATTACCATTTTGCATATTTTTTAAATGTTCCCCTACAAATTAAGATCGAAGTAGACATATCATTGAGATTTACTTCTTATTCGAGATATGCCATAGGTTGTGGTAGGATCACCATGAGCATATCTACTCTAAGAGGAAAAAGCACTATAATAAATGGGCACTTGCGTGGGCTCTGCCAGCAGATAGAAGAATGATTTTGTGGCCATGGAGCAATATTGAGCCATGCAAGAGGGGAAGAGGTTGGGGGAAAATCTTTGTATTGGCATATTTTAATTCTAGAAAATTGTAATGGCAAGGATCTAATTAATCCTTTAACAAATAGCTTGAGAAGAATGATTGTATTTTCATGCAACTATTTTATAAGTATTGAGATTGCCTTTGTTTGTATAAGTGTGTATCTGTTGAGATGGTTGTAGCACAGATAAAGTGGCATGTAATTATGTACCTGGGATGAAAAAAAAATCCTATTTTGATTGACCCATTTCTATGGTGTTCTCACTCAAAAGAGAAGACATGAGATAGTATAATGATGGCATATTTGTGCAAATTTTTTACTACAAGAGTTTGTTTATTTGGGCATTCATGTCTCTAGTAGGGCCTGTTTTGAATGTGTTGGGTTTTCCCCAAAATAATTTCTATATTTGGGCTCATATCTATTTACATAAGTGCACCTTTTTTATTCTGTGGCCCTATTGGGAGATCTTCTAGCAGCTTTTACTTCTCCAAAAAGCTTGAAAAGCTAGAAGCTCCCCAAACAGGGTAGCTTCTTGAAGCTGACAAAAGTTCCAAAAGCTATATTTTACACTAAAAGCAGAGAAGCTCCCTCATAGCAGCTTACTGAGCTTTTACAGAAAGCTTCTCCAGGCGGAGGAGCTTTTGGGAAAGCTACAGCTCCCCAAGCAGAGCCCATATCAAAGCTAGCAGATCTGGTGCGAAACTTGATGACACATCAGCTTGTGCCAGAATATATTATTGTTGAATCGCCTTGATGCTGAGCTGCATGTTGTGTGGACAAAATTCAATTGCATCAACGGGTAGAAAACCTTGTAGGTACCAAATGCAATACACTTTATTCACAAGTTTCATTTACATGCTGGTGAGCAATCACATACAAGTTTATTTATTCACAGTTTGGCACCTTGTGGATGATCTATTTCATAGTTTTATTGGAAATGTAAGTTTATTTCCATTTCTTAAAATAGGTATCACATTGGTTTAGTTCAAAAATTATAACTAAAAATTGTCCAATCTGTACAAAATCTACATACCTCTTTTGGTTCTTGAAAGTCAGCCCGGATGTTGAGAAAGTTGGCACATGCCAATTTTGCTCTATGCTATGTTTTGGACTGTTTTGATCCAAATTTATCATATGGATATAGAAAATTTTATCATAAATTATTATTATTTTCCATGAATGCATGGCCATCTTCAGAAAATAAGCTCATATGGTCTCGTATAGCCCATCATTTTTGTTCAAAAAGATCTGTACAGTATATATTATTTCTCTCCTTGCTTCACAACCCTCAAGGCTATTGTGTAGACATCACTATCAATAATCAAAATCACAGGCTAACTGTGGTCCTTCATGTATTTTTACATTATTACTTTGATATATCATTTTTCCAACAGTTCTGTTTTTGAATCTTGATATAGAGAGTTGCTATTAACATATAATTTTAGGGCCATGCCATTTTTTGAAAGGCATTCATCTTTTGCCTTGTTAGAGGTTGATCCACATATTATGATAGGGGAAAATAGTGTTGTCAGCTGTTAGTTGTTACCCTTCAAAACACAATAAGGCAACGTACGGCCAGACACTTGGAAATACAAGCGTCACTGTATCTGTCTGGATCTAAGAAGCATAGTGTAATTGCACACATAATCTTATATTTTTATCAATAGCACTGGTAGATATTGGAACAAAATATGGAACTTTTGTTCCCCAAAACTGTATCTTCGTGAAATCAAAGACATTACTGAACTATATTAAAGTCACAGTGAAAATTGGTTTCATTTGTACTGTGCACTATGTCTTATGTGGAATGATTTGAAGGAAGCAAAAAGTCTACTTCTGTAGTTAGCTCCAGTGTATTCTCTAATAGCATAAATTTGTTGTTTTGGACCCTTTTCTCATATCAGTATGTTTTTACAATGTTTAGTTCACCTAACATCATTACCTAATTAGCTGTCTAGCAAGAGACTGCATAGACATATATTGCAATTCAGCTAATATAATCCATTCATACTGTATTTTAACAAATAACCTATTTACTCCATACAAGAAACTGAAAGTAAACACATAATGTTTTCTTTGACTACCAGGAACACCAGAGATGGCAGCCTCAAATTCTGCAGTGACATCTATTGGCCAGAGTCAAAAGGTGCCTGGTTTTGCCAAGCTTCAGGGTGAAAATTTTGTGTACTTTATACAAACTTACTCAGTCATCTTGGGGCGCAACACTGAAAGCTATACTGTAGACTTTGATCTCTCAAAATATGAATGCGGAAGCCAACGAGTTTCCCGTTGCCATGCATGTATATTCTATGACTTTAAACTCCACCATTTTGCCATTAAAGTCATTGGAAGAAATGGATGCACCATTCGGGAGGTCTCTTATCTCCCAGGTAGTGTCCCTATTAAATTGAATTCTCAGGACCTCATTGAGATTGCTGGAATAAAATTCTACTTTCTCCTACCATCTCGCTCCATCTTTGCCACTCTTGCTGCTCGGGATACTACTTCCTTGCCTCCACAATCTTCATCCCTTTTGCACCCTGCTGATTACCCTGGGCATCGAAATGCTAATGATTTTGGCCATAGCAATGGTGAGAATGGGGCCAAAATAATCAATGACAGGCAAGGAAAGTTGGTGAAACAAAACAGTAGTTTTTCTGGAGAATTGGAGATATCTAACTGCTATGGCATCAGTAATGCTGGCCCCATTGGAACGCTTGATGGATGCGGTACGCTATCTCTGCTATAGTCTTATGCTAGATCCATTTTTCTCCTTTTTTCCCTACATTCTAGCATACTAACAGAAAGTGTGGAATAACAAAATGACTTTATCCACATGGTTTATTTGCCAAATAATTCAAGTGTACCTTGACTGCTATATTGATTGTTGGCAGGCATTTCCTCTTTTTTTTATGCTTTGCAATAATGTACATTTGCCAGTGCAGGCTTGTCTTATTTTTTAATTATAGATGTAAAAAATTGTTTAATTACTAAGAATGAATATTGATAATGGGAAGGCTTCCTTTTTGTTGGCCACAAAATATGAATATGCTGTAATTAGTTTTGAACCAAGTGTAACGTGAATGACTTTTCCTATGCCTTTTTTTTGGAGGGGGCAGGAAGGATTGCCCCCCTACTGAGAGAAAACATCAAAACCAAAAGTAGCAAGATACAAGAAAAAATGAAACAAGAAAGAGATTGCACAAATGCATCTAGTCATAACTCAAAAAAAAGGAAAATATGACTTCTTTGCCCAATTAATAACGAAAAGAAAATTCCTTCTTGAAAATCGCAGTACTCACCCAAAGGAGCATTATCCTACTGACCTGCTCTCATACAAAATTTTTATTTGTGTATCCCTAACTAGTTTTATTTATGCAGTCAGCAAGCTAGATATACAAAGTGCAGAGAAGGAAATAGACAATGAACAGCTCCTACTAGAAGAAGAGAAGGTTGTAGCGACATGTCTTGCAGCCCTGATATCTGACCTATCTGGTCCTAAAGGATGGGTGCCTATGGAAAAACTCCATTCAGAGGTTTGTCATGGAAGAAAAATCTATTTTTTGTAGAAATTCTGGATTTTTTATCATGCATTGATACAATACAAAACAACATGGAAATATGTTGGCATATTTAATTTGACATTATTATGAACTGTTGTATTATCAATCATTACTCGATCAATGGTAAACTAAATTCAAGACTTGGCTTTGTCTTGCAAATATGTTAGATGCTGCACAATATCGTAAAATTTGTCCTTTTGTCTTGGTTAGTTGTTGCAGTGGCTGCCATAGTGTGGTAATGTTTTCTAGGCAATGTTTATTATCTGCAATATAGCGGTGACTATAGTGACGGTTGCAGTGTTGCAAACCCATATGTGCAAAATTATACAAAATAAAATATACATCTATTCTTCATTGGGGGTGATAGTAGAATGGCTCTCTCTATATACATTAACAATTTGAAGTTTTGGGTATATTTTAAGATCTCAATATTGTTGAATGTGGTATCCAATATTATCCTGCCATCTACTCTTGAAACTTTGGTCACAACAGCAGTACTATGATTATATGATTCTTTTACAATGTACAATAATTGTTTCTAACATGGTATGGCATGTGAAAGTATTCTAAAGTTTTTTTAAAAGAATACTAACCCTTGATTACCTGCAGCTTTTTGAACGCTTTGGTAAGAATTGGCCCCATGACAGGGTCAGCAGGTACTTACCACAAAAGGGCATGTCAGGCTCTTCAACTGAAGCAGTTGGTAGGCCATGGTGCAGCCTGTGGACGCTATTCAAGAAGTACCCGGAGCATTTTGTCATGAGCACAGTGACAAGAGGACAAGCAATATCAGAGTTTGTTGGCTTGGTACATCTCGTTTCTGTGGAAAATGAATCATGAATCCAAGAATCATTCTTAGCATTCTGAGGATTCTCAAGGCATCGTTATCCTATATGATCTAAAAAAACTTGGACATACTATTGTTAGCATTTGAAATCTGAAATTCATATTGCAGAGGCTATGTTGTATTGTAAACCTATATATGCACCTTTGATGTGGTACCTTTAGGATTGATCTATGCACACTTCAGTGCTAGAGTTTGGAAAGTTTGCTTTTGAAAGTGTTGTATCTGTTGGGACAATATGAATTATTAGTGTATTCTTTCACTTTAGATCTGTGGTCATGTTTTTTTTTATTTCTGTCGCTGCATATTGCAAGATAAAAGGGGTTGCCAACGCTAAGAGATGCATAGATCAAGGCCGACAAAACACTGACCCCATCTTCCCCGTTGCACAAGAAGCCCACCGCAGCGGCAACGGCGGCATGTCTTGCAGGTCACTCAGCTCTCACCTATCATCACTTCTGCATTTCCCTTCAACTGGTCAGGTATTTGCTCCTTGGCATGCCTGATCATGTCGACCACGTCCGCGTTCGCCACTGCTCGGCTGGTCGTCAGGACCACCTGCTCGACGATGCAGTTGCCGTAGTAGCCTCTCTTCACACCCACATGCTTGTGCACGCTAGCTAGAAACACGAGCAGGACTGGGGTCTCGGGGTCCAGCCGGATCGTACATGTGCGGCACTGCCACAGGACGGCGACGACTGTCTCGAACGTGGTGCACGGCCGGACACTGAACCTGCTGCTAAAGTCAGCTCTGATGCGGTTCACCAATCTCGAGGGGACGGTGACGTTGAGAACAGCAAGGCCGTCGTTCACCGGATCCATGCTCAGCAGATGCTCTTGTGCTTGGAGGACGGAGGGAGGGAGGCTCGGGAGTGTGTCGTCCCACCTGGCCGGAGCCACCGACGGCGATGGCATCCCGGTGGCGAGCTCGCCGACGGCCTTCAGGAACTGCGCCATCCCGGCGCCGTCGGCGACGCCATGGTTCCAGGTCACCCCGAGCGAAACCGACGCACGAGAACTCCATCACCTGCACCTAAGGATGAAAACGGTCGAACTCGGTCGAAAAACTCCTCAACCGTTTTCTACTTTTACATTTGAAATACGAAAGCGAAAGCGAAAGCGGACAAGCCGGACACGAAAACGAACACGAACTTACGGAATATCTAGAATTTCGAAAACGAACCAATTCGAGCGGAATTATGTCGAACACGGTCGGTATGCGAAAATTCAATACGAAATACTGACCCAAAGTGCATAGCATTAAACAAGTGCACGACCAAATACATAACAAGTTCACAACTAACAAGTGCATGATCTAGTTCAAGTGCATGATCTAGTTCAAGTGCATAGCATTAAATAAGTGCACGACCAAATACATAATAAGAGAGATGAGGTTGGGCGTCGTCTATAAGAGAGGGCAGCTAGCCACCGGTAGAAAGAACACAGCTGCGTGGTGAGCAGCCTGTAATTGGGCTGTATGGCCTGTGCAGTTGGCCAAATTCGGTTTAAACCGAATTTTGAATTCGGAACATTTCAAATTAAAAGTAGAAAAGTAGAAAACGGTCGAAAAAATGTGTAAACCGTTTTCTACTTTTACATTCGAAATACGAAACATCTCAAATGCGAAAGCGAAAACGGTAAAGTCGAACAAGAAAATACGGATTCGGTCGGATTAAATATAGAAAATGATGCGGTTCGGTTCGGGATATTTCCGTTCCGTTTTCATCCTTACCTGCACCAGCAGCAATGGCGCACTTGGGCCGCCGCAGGGCAAGTCAGCTGGATAGTACACAGCAAGTTCGTCTAGAAGCTTCCTTGAGCCGGGTGACCGGTGCAAGCATATGACCTCCTTCACGGCGAGGTCGGTGGATGCGGCTACAAACGCCACGCCCTCGCGGCCACACTTGATGTAGACGTCGTCGTCGTCGTCACTGTCGTCTCCGGCGACAGTTCGACCGGCGAAAGGGTAGTAGTGGACCAGTGCACGGGACAATGCGCTGCGTATGGTCTCGGCACTCAGCAGCGTTGTGGATTGGATCCTTGAACACAAGCAATGTTGTGGCTGACACCTTGTACATGTTGGAACCGGTGGTGACCACCGAGTTCACGATCTTGGAGCTGGCTTGCAGCCGGCCCGGCTCGTTACACGAGCCTGCGCTCCCACAGGTCCCAGGTCCACCGGAGCTGACAACATATAAGGCCTTTGGGCCTTCTCAACCCAAAAGACTAGCCTGATAGGTGGGGGCTTCTTCCGCCTTATATGTTGTGCTCCCCCACCATCGCTACACGATGTGGGACTAAACCCCAACAATCTCTCCCTTAGTCACACATCGGGGTGTCCCCGCCATATGTGACGCTCGAGATTTTTTTATTGGGTTTAGCTTTTCTGACCATGGGTACCGGCTCTGATACCAATTGTTGGAACCGGTGGTGACCACCGAGTTCACGATCTTGGAGCTGGCTTACAGCCGGCCTGGCTCGTTACCACGAGCCTGCGCTCCCACAGGTCCCAGGTCTACTGAAGCTGACAACATATAAGGCCTTTGGGCCTTCTCAACCCAAAAGACTAGTCTGATAGGTGAGGGTTCTCTCACCTTATATGTTGTGCTCCCCCACCATCGCTACACGATGTGGGGTTTAATCCCACATCGTGTAGCAATGGTGGGGGAGCACAACATATAAGGCGGAAGAAGCCCCCACCTATCAGGCTAGTCTTTTGGGTTGAGAAGGCCCAAAGGCCTTATATGTTGTCAGCTCCGGTGGACCTGGGACCTGTGGGAGCGCAGGCTCGTGGTAACGAGCCGGGCCGGCTGCAAGCCAGCTCCAAGATCGTGAACTCGGTGGTCACCACCGGTTCCAACAGTACAGACCCTTGACAAAGGACGAGAGTTTTATGGTGCCCCTCGACATTGCCGGCTCCGGATCCGAAGGTGGCCTGACGACCATGGCCCATGGGTGAGCACTTTCTCACCGTCATGCTCATTGCTCTTTGGGTAGTGGTGATGTATACAGTGATGGTGGATCTTGCCACCACCTGTCCACCTTCTCTGGCTTAAATATTGGTGGGAGTGAAGTTGTGAAGAAGATGTCACTGCCTTACTACTATGCAAAGTCAAACATCTTGGCAACATCCTTCAATTGAAATAAAACTAACAACCAGCTGGTAAAAGCATATTCCTGCTCATACTAACATCTTGCTATTACAAGTAGAGGTTTAGATGAGGCTCCACGTTAATCCTAATCCTTTCGATAAGTTTTTTTTATCAGTACCCTTACGAGATGTGGTAATGCTATGATTAGGGCGTCCGTCCAGACGTGTGCATCCGGACGCCCCTATTCCTGGGTGCGTAGCGACCAGGCCCAACATGCAATCGGCCTTCTTCCCTCTACGCTTTCTCCTCCATCTCTACCCCATGACACAATCCCATCGACATAAATCCACATTCGCTTTCGCTTGTCGCGGCTTCACCGCATCGGACGCCCGCCACACTTCGCCTCGCCGCTGCGCGCTACATCTGCCACCACGCTGCGCCGACTCCTCCTACAGAACCTCGTCGGCGCCCGCCCCACTCCGCATCACCACTGCTCGCCACGTCTGCTGCCACGCCGCGCCCACTCCTACAAAACCTCGTCGATGCCGGCATATGGTCAATGAGTCAGACGTCTTCGGCGGCGCGAGGGACAACAACGACGACTTCCTCTGGGCGCTCAACAATGCGGACCTCCCTAGCAGGGACCTCGACCTCGGTGTGTGGAAATCCTGGCCGTCGCGGCGCTCTCCTTCGCCAGCATGGCCACGCTGCTCGGTTACCTCGTCCAAGCAACAAGGTGACATTACGTAGCGCATGTTGCAAGCTTGTGTTTCAAGTGTTTTAGATGTTTCATCTGGATATTACAAGTGTTTCATCTTGATGTTGCAAAAGTAGATCGTGATGTTACACATGTTACAATCGCCATATATGTATGTTTCAAGTGTTTGTTCTAAATGTTTAATTTGTTTTTACAGATGTTCATTGTAAGTGTTTCGTCTGGATATTGCATATGTTCCACACGTATGTTGCAAGTGTTTTATCTGGTTGTTACATATGTTTGCAATGGTTTTTTTCAAGAGTTTTCAAGTGTTTTGCAAGTGTTTCAAACACTTGTTGAAAATGTTTCAGCTATTTCGTTCGTATGTTACAAGTTTTATCTGAGTATTTCAAAAATAGATCAGGATGTTGAACATCATGTTGCAATGTGACCACCTTGCCACAACCCCTTGCTACAGCTGCTTAGGCATCATGCATGCTCGTGGGGAGTAGAGGGATGGAGCGCTACTCAACAGCGGGCGCGGAAAGCGGAGGGCGATGGCGCCAAGGGCGCAGGCATCCCCGCGCAGCACGCACAGGCGGCAAGCACAGGGGGCGCGGGCAATCCGGACAGAGGCACGAAGTGGGGTGCAGTTTCCTGGGAGCAGCAGCGTCAAGCGCAGAAACGGACTGCAGCCATGGGCGTCCGGACGCTTCCATCCATTTGGACGTCCGGGCGCTAGTAGTGTCGTACGGGAAGTGATAGAATAAAACTCAAGTCCTAGAATTTTCAAAAGATTAGAAACAGCTAGCCTTTAATTTAGTAAACAATAATCATCACATAATGCAACTATTTCTAGTGGTGGGGCTCTTAAGAGTGCCACCTCTATTAACTCAATTTCTAGAGGGGAATCCTAGCAATACCCACCTCTGGTAATAACAAAATTTAGAGTCGGACATCTTAACAAGTCCGCCTTTCTTAATCAATTAATAGAGGTGGGCATCCTAAGATGACGAACTCTATAAATAATCGACTAAAGAGGTGGTGATGCCCGTCTCTAGAAATGGTTAACAGAGGTGGATATTCGCATGATATCTGGCTGACCATTTATTGAGCTGACTAAGATGCCCGCCTTTCTTAATTAGGGAGTTTATCTCTTGAAATACTATTTATAGTAGTGCATCTAGATCTAGATCTAGATCAAAACTATTCACCAATCATGGATGGTAGTCACAGCATCCATTCTTATGAATTTGATGATATATAATTGAGAAAAAAACAAGTGAAGCTACTCAATTCAACAAATTTTGGATAATATGGTGTAAAAAATAGTGAAATGGCATTCGTTCTTTGTACAGACCATGAAAAAAACTAGCTGACCAGCTCCAATTAAGCCACAAATTATGGAGAGAATTCTAAAAAGACATTGGTTAGCCATAAACTTACCTCTTAAGCAATTCTCTTGAGGAAATGAATATCAAACCCCTTCCCTTCCCTTATATTTGGCAATTCTCTCCAGGAAATGAATATCAAGGAGTCAAACATTTAAAGATGGCTTGACCGGCCTGGAAGCTAGTATATGTTAGGGAAGAAGCAATTTATATAGAAATGGTGTTGTTAGCTGGTTGTACCAACCTTTAGTGTAACACATTTGTCCTGGCGTTCACATAACCATGCCGCTAGTGTAAATAGGTCTATCTCTACTGGCGACTCGCCGCGTAGAAGTGCCTATCTCTTCTAGTGGTTGCTTCAGTCAACCTTCAGTGGAAATAGACACATTGATACCGGCGGTTTGACCAGGTGACAATAGTTGTCGTAAGTTGTACGAGTACCACGAATTCAGTTGAAAGGCTTCGCCAAATTCAGCTCCTTTTGTCCACCGTTGCATGAGCTAGAGGTCTAGAGCTATAAGAACAGTCTTAAGGCCCGTTTCCCCGAGCTCTAGCTCCGAGATCTATGTTGGAGCTACAGTTTGTATTATGTTGGAGCTACAGTTTGTAGACTAAGTGAAAGTAGTTTCAATATTTAGATCTGATCTAAACAATGTACAAAATGAGTTATATAAATGCACTTAACATGACTGCAGCTCCACATCTAAGATTTCCTAGAGCTACGAAGAATCAGCTCTAGATTTTCTAGAACTAGAGATCTGCTAAACAGGGCAATCACTTCTAGGGACCATTGTAACTAACTCCTAAAAAGAAGAAGAACAAGGTCAATGAACGGCCTTAATCCATCTTTCCCTTTATGATCTCGGTGGTGGTCATCTTAATGAGATCCCACGCGCTCCGCACGTGCCTCTCCTCCTGTAGCGTCGAACCCACCGCGAACCTCAGCACGAACTTGCCACCGATCATGGTGTTGGCCAGGAACATCCTCCCGCTCCGGTTCAGCCGCTCCATGAGCTCCCGGTTAGCCGCCTCGGCGTCCTCCTCCGTCATGCCGGCGGTGGCACTCGGCCTGATCCTGCAGCAGACGAGCGCGAAGTTCCTCGGAACGACGACCTCGAACCGGTCGTCGGCGCGCACGCACTCCTCGAACATCTTCGCCATGGCGACGTCGCTGCGGATGTGCTGCCGGAGCTTGGCGGCGCCGTAGGTGCGCATGACCATCCAGAGCTTGAGCCCGCGGAAGCGGCGGCCGACGCCGACCTGCATATCCTTGAGGTCGGTGACGGCGCCGGACTCGCTGGCGTCGTTCCGCAGGTACTCCGGGCGGGTCTCCAGGGACTCGGTGAGACGCCGCGTGTCGCGCACCCACAGGCAGGTGCAGTCGAGGCACGTGAGCAGCCACTTGTGCGGGCTCAGGCTGACGGAGTCCACGCGCTCCACGCCGTCCAGGTGGTGCCGGAACTCCGGGCAGATGCACGCGCTGCCGGCGTACGCAGCGTCGACGTGAACCCACGCGCCGAACGCGGCCGCGGCGTCGGCCGCGGCGCCCACGGGGTCGACCGCGTTCGACGACGTCGTGCCGACCGTGACGCACACGTACGTCGGCACCAGCCCGGCGTCGGCGTCGCGCCGCATTGCCTCCAGCAGCCTCGCCGGGTCGAGCGCGTAGTCGGTGTCCGCGCCGGTGGGGATGGACCGGACGTTGGCCGGGTCGAAGCCCGCGAGGCGGCACGCCTTGAAGAAGGTGGAGTGCGTCTGGTCGGGCGCGTACACCGTCAGCCGCGTGATCCCGGCCATGCCGTCCGAGCCGCTCCGGCGCAGCGCGGCGTCGCGGGCCGCCACGAGCGTCACCAGCATCGCCTCGCTGGTGGTGCCGAGGATGACGCCGCCGCCTGTGGTGCCCGTGCCTCGCCCAGCGGCGGTGCCAGCGCTGGTGCGGCGGTTCATGAAGCTGTCCGGGAGGAGGAGGAGCTGCGCGAGCCAGTCGAGCGCGAGCGCCTCCAGCTCCGCGGCGGCGGGGTTGGCCTGCCAGGTGAACCCGACGGTGTTCATCGCGGAGGCGACGAGCTCCCCGGCGATGGCCGCGGCGCTGTTGGTCGCGGGGAAGAAGGCGAAGAAGTTGGGGCTGGCCCAGTGCGTGGTCCCCGGCACTACGGCCTCGCGGAGCTCGTGCATGGCGACGTCGAACGGCGCGGCGGCGTTTGGCGGCGTGGCGGCCGACTTGAGCTGGCGGACCAGGTAGCCCGGCTCGACGCCCGGGAGCACGGGGAGGGACTCCACGGACTTGTAGTAGTCGTAGACGAAGTCCACGGCCTTGTGGAGGTAGGAGCGGACGTCGTCGGCGTTCAGCGGCTCGAAGCGCTCGCTGTCGGCAGCGAACGCAGCGGCCATGGCGGATGGGTTGGTGGAAAGGCTGCCCATTTCTGTTGATTTGATGATCGTTACTGACCAAGCTAGCTAGCAGGTAAAATTTCAGTATCTGTCGAAAGCAATGCAGCAAAGCTCTATCGATCGAGCTGTGGATCGGAAGAGAGGAAGAAGAAGCAGTTAGGGGAACGGAGATGCTGTGTGGTGTGATGCATGTGGACGCTGTGGTGCTGGTGCAAGCATGGTTTATAGCCGAATGGAGATGCCCGGCTTGGAGATCAAATGGCATGAGGAAGCCATTTGATGAAAACTTCAAGTGGAGCTCACAGTTTCAATCGAAGGAGGAAAAAGAGACAAAGGGCGTGTTGGGACTGCGTATCCTGCGGCGGCGGCGAAAAGAATCCAATAATCACGCCAAACAGCCTGCGGCCACGATGATTGTTTCCACCGCACACGGCAGAGAAATCACAAAAATGAACTACACCACGAGTTTCTTGTACCGCGGCTCGACCCTCGCGGTTCCTATACCGCACCGCGTGGTCCACGACCACTGTCCCAAACATGCCCACAGTGATACCGAGATCTCGCTAACTATACTCCATCTTTAATCACGGTGTGGCTCACTCAATATTCCATGTAGTAGGCACCCATATACTACATCACCGAGTTGGTGTTATAGGATGGTTATGCTGAAATCTAAATAGCGATTTGCCACTAAAGAAAGCCTAATGTTCTGAGTCACGACAGACGGAGTAATTAATAACACTCCAATTGACAATGCTGGCATGCATGTCAACGGATCGGATTAGGGAGGACATGAGGTGCAGCAAACATGGCTTACCACTCTCGAGAAGAGTTCCACGTCACCTGAGAGAAGATAACATTTGCGCTGTCAGAACCTTGGGACCATTGTGGTTCACTGATAATACTATTGACAGTGGTCATGGCCAAGGTGTTCGAGGAGTCCTGCGGCACTTGTTTTGGTCGGCATCAGTCTTTGTGGCAAGTCTAACACCAGACCAAGAGAAGGCTTGGTGACAGGGAGCATACCTCGGTGGAGCTTTGACGTGGACTTAAAATTACATTTTGGTAAGGATACATCACCTCATCTCTTAAGCTTTTTCGTACCTCCATACTTGAGCTCTTTAGTTACAACATTTCCACATACTTGTTTGTGTGCTCTTTAATAATTACGCCAAGTCAGGATAAAGGCCGGTTTGGCCTACTTTCTTATCTAGCTAAGCCTGTTTGGAAAAATGGGCTGAGCCTATATCCAAACCCAGCTAAGCCGGTTTTGGCAGATTTCAGCTTGGGAGATTTTAGAGAAAAAGGCAATACCCAAGCGAACAACCTATAAAATCTGTAAAATTTCATACGTTGCTTGCCTACCCCACGGTGAAAGTAGTCCCAAGAGATCTTGCAAAAATACTTGGGCTTCAACAAGAACTTTGATTTTTTTCCTCTCTCAAATTCGAGTTTTAACAAGAAAACTGAAAATCGTATGTTTGAGGTGCCCGTGAGAAATTTGTTAAAGGGCATCCCTAAATACTTTCCCTAGCACCGAAACCAAACAACAACATCTCAGAAACCACGAAATCCACCAAAAAGGGCAAGAAAGGAGAGTTTCTAGAGTGGGGAACTTGGGGGACTAGTATAATACCCGTGCTAACGCTACGGCAGCACATAACCAGACAAATCAAATAACTAAAAGGCTAAATCCACCATTGTCCTCAAGCTCAAAATACAACAACTGAAAAGAGAATTGTCAACAGACTTGTTTGTTGCAATTATACAATATCAAGTACTTGGTTCATTTTAAATGTTGTATGCTGTGACAATATCAACAATCGAAGAGAATCAGCTAATCATCTATCGACTACCGTAATTTAATGACAATGGAAGAGAATAAATTTTCCACTAAAGATGTAGACATTCAGTAAACAAGAACATAATAGGTTACTTCATGGAACAATACATTTAAAAGGAGACAACCTCCACCACACGCGCCTCATCCCGGCGGTTGTGGCCTCCACCCGCAATGTCGCACAGGAGGACTACCTCGTCCCACGCTCCCGCTCCTCTCGCTGGCTCAGGCTGGACCACTGGGGACACAACGCTCCTCTCACCGGACTGCCCCCACGTCGGCCTCCGAGCCAGGGGCCGCGCCTGCGCCGGCCACCCGAGCCAGCCAATCCATTGACCAACATACTTCAATTTTGAATTCTAATCTATGAAGGGAAGTTAGCACAAATTGAGAAAGCACAAACTTAACAAAGGGATTGATCAAATATGTTTATAAAGCTACAATATGACATTCTCTTACACATGAAAATTACTCAAATGTGACTATAAAGCTGCAATACGACATTTACTCGTCTGCATGTTTAAGAAGATTCTATAAAGAAATTTTCATATGCAATACTGTGAGAATATAGTGAGAAGCAATGAATCCACCATACAATAGGTTCTATCATTTCACATGGGAAACAGCAATGCCCTTTAGCCAAGAAGAAACCTCACATAGTATTAAAATCAGAAATTCAACATCCCTCACAACATAGAGTATGAACAATTGGAAGTAGATATCATCCAAGCGACCTTGGTTCATAATCCACAAAATATTGCAAGCCTTACCAGGAGGGACGGGGCCTGATAATGACTATATGAGGAAGGAATATACATTTGCATTTTGACTCATTCCTTGCCAACTATAAAACCAAAACAACAAGTTCAAGATCCTCCTTCCTGCAACAGAGCACAACTGTTTATTTCAGATGCAGCAAACTCTGTTTATAGAAAAATTTACAAACTGATAGTCAAATTACTAAAGAACGGAAATAGAGGTTAGTGCAAAGGTACATCTCAGCCAATATACTCATGTACATTGGATACATATACCAAAATGGAGCACCAACTTCTGCATGCAATTATTACTTTACAAAACTAATAATAAAAAAGTTACACCAAGATTGCTATTTTTAAAAAAATTGACTTCAATTAATATTACCCAAAAATCATGTGTTGTCGATCTCATGCTGATGTTGGAAGGGAGGAAAGAAGGGCAGCAGGCGGTCGTAGGAGGAATTGAGCAAATCTTGGGCCTGGTGGATGCTACAATACTCACTTTGAATGGTCATGCTTACTTTGCTGCTATTCATCCACAGGCATAATGAGGCAGTATGCATGAGTACATAAGCAGACGATCTTTTAAAAAAAAATGGTAAACAACCATTCTTTTTTTTTTGATTGCCTCAACCTTCGAATACAAGGTAACCTTCGAATACAAGTTGTAGTATCTAAACTCACACCACACACCATACACACACACTGGACCTACAACCTATACCTAAGTCTTGAAGAACACGGCTCAGAGATACGACAATTGTGGTCCATCCGTGGGAGGCATGTGACATCCTGAAAAATTAGGAGAAAACCCCTATGGGAAACATGGACGACCGGCTGGAGCGAATGCCGTCTGAGCTAGGGCTCATTCCCGGTAAACATTCATTCTGATTCACTGTTCAAGGGAATCCGACAAAGGATATGCCAATTTAGCTCCCAACCAACTGTAACTTCCCTGGTGATATTGTAATGTACTAAAAATAGAACCAAATAGGAAATACCACTGTAAAGTTAAAAGTAAGCAAAATGCTACATTACACAATGTAGACCAAATTAATAAATTTGTAGACATTAGGATGAATATTTATTTTAATAGCTTATCAAGCATGGAAAATGTTCCCTTAACAAACCCCATAGCAATGACACTTAAATTTACTTCATGTTTTTACTAGTACTACATGATAATAAATTTCATAATTGTTATTTTAAATAAGTTTATACATTTTGATTATATCATATCATATCAATATTGGTAATTTAAAATTAAGCGCTCTGTTTTATAAAACAATCCTACTTCATATATATTCTATGATATAACAAATTCAAAACGATGAGTAATATGTGCAATCTAAGATGACTATTTATACCATTGTAATAAGAATTAAGAAAACATAGGACCTATAATATTTTCAATAAAATAAAAGATACAATAAGCTCTAGATTTTAAACTTAACATGTGGATAAAAAAATCAAAAACTAATTAAAATTTGAAAACTAAACTATAGATTCATGGTGTCGAAATAAGGATGCAACAAGAAATTATATAACTTACCGCGCCAGGGGAAAAAATAAATCCTAGAAATTCTAACTTTAGGTCCTAATGGAACCTCCACATAAATTTCCATAAGACCCCTTAGAAAACAAATGATAAATCCTAGAAATTCTCCTAAAAATTAGAAACATATGCTCATTGATTCAATAGACTCTGAACACCATTATATTATTAATAATAACAATTGGATCTATTATATTTTTAAAATGGTTATCCACTACTATGATTGTGTAAAACAGCACAAAGTAACCCTTGTATCTATATTTAAATTATCGACCTATATACCATTAAGAAACCTAATTTAAAGTTAATCTAAATTTGCATCTAATTACCTACCTACTGTTACCTATAAAATTTGAACTAAATTACCACTTCTATCATTATTAAAAAACTAAAATATCACCGCAAATCTACATTTAAATTATCAACATCTTCTATTACAAAAGAAACTTTATGTAACCATAAAACATATATATTTCTACATTACCAACTCCTATTAATACCAATATATTAAAATTTGATTCATGTGAACATATGTGTATTGTGCCAACAAGAAATCAACTACATATTCATATATAAGCTATAAATATATATGATATGTTTTGGCAATCATAAAATATATTTCCTTAACAACTCATACACTAATGATACTAACATTTTTTTCAAATTATATTTATAACCATGGCATACAAGTTATGTAAGTTCTTAGTCTAGAAATGTTTATACATTTTTTAACTAAAACATCTGAAAAATTAAACACCTTGAGAAGTGGGGAGGTTAGTGAAGACCTCAGTTGGCTACATTTTTCTAGCCTTTGAGATTACTTTGGAGTAAAAATCATTATAAGGCTTAGATATTAATATATCCTCTTGAGTTTAACACTGTTACCCATCTTTGGTCTTAGTCCGAACTCTTGTGCTCATTTTGTAGTAATAAAAAGAAAGTATGCAATAATTAATAAGGTTAAAATTTAAAATCAAAATGTTGATTTATAAGGTCATAAGATATGGACGATAACAAGAGCCTCTATAGTTTAAGCTAAGATTTCAACTAAATGTATATTGAAGATACACAGAGCTATCAGGCAAAGAAAAAACACTAAGGATATGGGTGAAGAACACTAAGCGTATCGAGGCCCAGATAATAAAAAAACGATTTCTTTCGTCTGCAGCATGTTCTATCTGTGGCCAACACAGGGACTCGGTCATGGCAGATGTGCTAATGTCTTTATTGTTTTTAGTTTGCACAGTAGGTCAACATAGCAAGTTAGCAATCCATGTCAAAAAGCAAGCATTAATTGCAGCTAATTGATGAGAAAGAGGGAAGCACAATGTATGACCATGATCACATGCAGCCCTTTGGTTTAATCAAAAGTTTATAAGGGCATCCGCAATAGTAAGAGCTACTTGCTAGTTACGTAAAAGACAACTTCTCTAATAGTGTTAACTTTTAGCATATAGCTCATAAATAATCTCATAGATAATAAAAAACGATTTCTTTCGTCTGCAGCATGTTCTATCTGTGGCCAACACAGGGACTCGGTCATGGCAGATGTGCTAATGTCTTTATTGTTTTTAGTTTGCACAGTAGGTCAACATAGCAAGTTAGCAATCCATGCCAAAAAGCAAGCATTAATTGCAGCTAATTGATGAGAAAGAGGGAGCACAATGTATGACCATGATCACATGCAGCCCTTTGGTTTAATCCAAAGTTTATAAGGGCATCTGCAATAGTAAGAGCTACTTACTAGTTACGTAAAAGACAACTTCTCTAATAGTGTTAACTTTTAGCATATAGCTCATAAATAGTCTCACAGATAATAAAAAAAACGATTTCTTTCGTCTGCAGCATGTTCTATCTTTGGCCAACACAGGACTCAGTCATGGCAGATGTGCTAATTTCTTTATTGTTTTTAGTTTGCAAAGTGGATCAACATAGCAAGTTAGCAATCCATGCCAAAAGCAAGCATTAATTGCAGCTATGGTGTGTTGTTCTGGGCATCGATTGCGATGCCTGCACGATGCGGCTGCTCTAATCATCTACTCTCCTTGCCATGTGCATCATCACTACTACAGAATTTTACTATAGGGGCGGTTGCGCCAGCCGCCCTTCCCAGGGTGTTACTACAGAGGGTACCTTTGTAGGGACGGTTTTCTAACCGCCCCTGCAGTGCCCTCTGTAGGGGCGGCTGGTGTTTTCAGCCGCCCCTACAGTTTCCTCTGTAAGGGTGGCTGGTAATATCAGCCGCCCCTGTAGTGGACTTCTGTAAGGGCGGCTGTATCACCAGCCGCCCCTGCTGTGTGTATTTGTAAGGGAGGTTCAATCAAGAACCGCCCCTACAGTGGATTTTCCAGCAAAAAAAAATAATTCAAATTCAAATTTGACCACCACAAATATACATATATACATCCACAAACACAAGACCATCATCACAAATCATAATTTACAAAAGTCCATCATTACAACATAGTCCATTATGAAGTCCATCATTATAACAAAGTCCAAACCGTTCCAAAGTCTGATCCAAATCATACCACAAGTCCACATTGTCATCAACGACCTAGGGCTAACCTATCAGTCTCCTGAAGGTATTGATACAGAGGATTACTACCTAAGTCAGAAAGAAGATGATGGTAAGTGCCTTTATGATACACAATCTGGTCCATTATAAAGTTGCAAAGGTCGCCGACCATCTCTAAGAGCTCGTCATCCTTGTATGGGTTCCTTCTCGTGTCTTTATCTTTCTCCAACTACAAGAGAACAAGTTTAGGTTTACTATATCACAACATATGCGAACTTTTCATACTACGAGCGAAGAGGTTCAAACTTACCAGATTAGGGTTTCTGTTGTAGCCACCGATGGTACTCATCATAATACATGTGTAGTATCCACAATGTAGACTCCCAGGCTTCTGCTTGGGACACTGTGTGTTTTGCATATGGAGATGTTAAGTAATGCTATTGACAGACACGTAATATATGGAGTACCAAAGTAAATGACACTTACCGCACATAGAGTTTTGACATACAACTTTTCCTTCCTATTTGGATGATGCCTCCCCTTATGTTCCTGGACATAGTGCCTGAATGCCCTGTTTCAATGGTTTTAGCAAATGCAACTTATTAGTATCCCACATTGAACCTTACAAGTATGTATACAAACATAGTAGCTAAAATAAGGATTGTCAATATGTATACGTCTTGACAATCGTTATGAAGTCTTTGTATGTCTCGACTGGGAAATCCGTTGAATCAAAGACCCATGCCATGCTATGTGAGAGCCAGATGCCTATACAAATCCAGTGATCGCTGCATAAATTTAGTCATAGAAGGAACACATAAGCTCTTTTGCATCGAACAAAGTAATTTGAACAAAGCTAAGTATACAGTCGAACTTACTTGAAGTGGTATGGTATCCATATATCATCGTGTTGTTGGAGATTTTTAAAACATAGGGCAATGTATGCCGCAACCTTGAGGGACTCTTCCAATATTTTCTTGTTCCTGATGTCCTCTTTCTTCTTAAGTGTCTTTCCAGCTCCTAGTTCTTTGCAATCTAGTTTCCACTCTTTAGGGTAATTAAAATTTATTGATGCTATAGGTGAAGGGTCTATATACCCGTGTTTCAGAGCTGGCCTCTTTTTCACAAAGTCTGCTTGCATTCTACAAATCACAACGCGGGTTAGTTACAACAAAATTAAAAGATTACATTCATATCATATCGAGAGGGCAAGGACTTACAGGCACCATATGCGAATCAGATTCATTTCCATTCATCCGAGGTGGAAGCATGCCTGGATATCCTTAAACTCAACGGCAATTTGCCCACCTGGGGCTCCAAATGTGCCGGCAGGGATCCATGCTTGTAAGATTTCTAGTTCTGTTATCTGAGCACGCAAGTACCAATCGTGGAACTTTCTCATTCCATGTGGCAAGCACTGTAGGACTCGGTTTGGTAGGAAGTTCTTGCCTTTTTTATATTTATCCGGGCAATCATCTGACCATTTGAGGTTATCAACAACTAGATACTTGTTAAACCCTTTGTGCAGTTTGCTAGTGGTGCCCTCCTCAGTGGTGCCCTCCTTAGAAGCTGGTGCTCTGAATTCTTTTACTTGGTTCTTAGGCTTAAACTAGTCATGAGCCATCCACTTGTGCACCGATGAGACGTCATTAATGCCCACATACGATGGCCTTATCTTGATTAGGATTTTGTTTCGAGCTTCCCATTCGGGCATGTCCTTGTCAACTTGTGCATCACCTGCTCCAGGGGCCACTTGTTCTTCATGTATCGGCTGTTCATGAGGCAATTGCTATTCATGAGACACTTGTTGTTCATGTATCAGCTGCGCTTGTTGATAAGAATGTTGCATCTCATCATGCCTTTGCTCGGTACGAGCTAGAGAAGGACATGGCATGTCATCATGCCCATGCTCGATACAAGGTGGAGAAGGATGTGGCATGTCATCATGCCCTTGCTCGGTACGAGGTGGAGAAGTCTCTAGTGTGTGGTGGTCATGGTCATGGGCCGGTGAGTATACCTCCCCGTCCTCGACGGGTCGCTCCCGAGGATGAACTTTAGTCGGAGTTGGCGAAGACTCGATCAATACAATGTCCCGTCTATGCCAGAGGATGAACTGGTTCATGATGTCTCCGAGTAACACGAGTCCCTCAGGAGTAGGGTGTTCTATCTTCCAAGTCATGAACTCAGGCTTCACGGTATGCACCTCAACCCGAGTGTAATCCTGCGGGATGTCCCTATTGTGCCACATGCCACCCGGAGGATGTGCCATGCCCGTTGCCACCTCAAAGATCATGTTTTGCCTACCCATCGGAACCACCAATTTACAACTGGTTGGCGCCCATATGCGATCGACGGGGGTTCCAGTTGCATTGGAACCTTGACTGTTGGGAACATCCGGAGGGCTGCCAACTACCACCAGTTCTCTGGGCGGCCCCATTGGTGTCTGTGGCTCCATCGTAGATAGTCCTTTCTCCACCAACATCTTTTCAACTAGAGCCTTCACTTGGCGCTCAAGATTAGACTCTCGGTCTCTGCCATGTTTCTTGTACATGTGCCTCTCCTCTATGAATCTGTGCTTCTAGGACATCCTCTTCCCTAGCCCCCTGGTGCGTCCTATGTGCTCGGGGTTTCCCAAGGCAACGGTAAGCTCGTCCCTCTCTCTGGAAGGGTTGAATGCGCCCTTCTCCTTGTCTTCAGCAAGTTTCAGTATTTTTGATACTACCTCTCCGGTCTCCGGCTTAGCAAACTTGAGGCTACTACCGGATGAATCAACACTCCTCACATATATCCACTGTTTAAGGTGTGGCTTCAACTTTGGCACTTCCGTATTCCCAACAACTTCGGCCTCTACGTCCATCTTCCTAAAGACCTCTTGCTTGCCATCATAGCCACCGGGGCCTAGACGAGGGTAGTGTTGGTTCTTCTTCACCTGCTCGCTATTACGGGCACTAAGGGCCAATGATGCCTCTAAAGTCTTCTCAGCCATGAGCTCCTCCCATTGACTAGGAGTTATGTTGCCATACTCATGGAAAGGAGTTAACTTCTGTTGGATAAAGTTCTTGTTCAGATCCGACCGCCAACGTCGGAAGCTCTGCCCCATTATCTTAAAAGCATTTTCTTGTACCAACTCGTGCGTTCTCTTCGGAAACCTAAAGTTCTGCTTTAGCTTCTCCCATAGGTCTACCTTTTGGCTCATAGGTACCAGATTCTAGCTATGGATAGCTGGGTTCAACTTATCTCTAACTACAAACCCAATGTGATTACAGAATTTCACCCTGTATGTATATGGCTCAAGGATCTGCCCGTCTGGTCCGACCTCCGTTATCACATAGCATGCCTTGTCGTGATATTGGTTTGGCTTTCTAATCCCCCCTCGTTTCCTCTTTGGCTGGGCAGTCTCAGTCGTGGTTGTGTCCTGAGGTTGTGGAGCGGAGGCCTCATTGTGAGTACCTATGGCTCCTTCCTCTGATCTCCTTTGCCCCGCTACGTATTGTCCGGCAAGACGAGCTGGAGGCCGACGTCATCTTTTCAGAGGTTGAGTAGGGACGACCTGTGTATCCAATAGGTCAAAAGTGTTAGCAGAGGTAACATAAAGCCATAGCATTAGCCAAATTTATAAGCTACTAAGGCTTTATCTGTACCTCGTCGTTCGGATTAAAATCCTTGTCCAACTCGTCCTCCGTTGGCCTCCATCTGGGTTCTTATGGGAAAGGATCCTCGGGACTTACATATCCCCCTGATGAGGTGTCGTCGTCATCATCTCCTTCTTCACCTTGGGCATCCTCTCTGCCTTCTCTTCTCTGGGCTCCCCCCACTGGATCATCATCATCGACAAGGTCCTCCTGAGTAAGCATCACTTCTAGACCCTTTTCTAACTCGTTATCGAACTGCTCTTGAGTAAGCTGGTCATCTAGCTCTTGCTCTCCATGGGATGGCTGCTCATCATTCATGGGGCATCGAGATGCACTCTTTGATGTTTGCGACATTTCGTGCCTTGTTCTAAGATATGCAAGAAAAAAAGTAGTATAAGTAGTAGAAGTAGTAGTACTAGTGGTAGAAGTAGTAGTACTAGTAGTACAAATACTAGTAGTAGTACTACTAGTACTACTAGTAGAAATAGTAGTACTAGTGGTAGAAGTAGTAGTACTAGTAGTACAAGTAGTAGTACTAGTAGTAGTAGTAGTAGTACTTGTAGTAGTACTGGTAGTAGCTTGTAGTAGTAGTAGTACTGGTAGTAGTAGTAGTACTAGTAGGAATAGTAGTACTTGTATGCTGTAACGGTAAGAAATGAAACTGAACCTTTTTTAAGAATCCACTAGCACTTCGATGTTTCTCATGAATTACACTTCATGCCAAATGGAAAGTAAAAAAAGACGATTACCAGTGACTAAAACTACAACCTGGCTCCTGTATGCACCTTAATGTAGTCCTACCACAATTGTGAAATTAAAAGCGTGCTTTTGGCAGAGTAACTGAGAACAGCTTTAACTTCATAACATCTGCCACCACTCTATGCTTTCAAGCTGCAACTTAAACTTGACGCTGCGGTCACCTAAAAATAAACAAAATCTGCCCCATCTCCCTAACCATAACCATATCAGACCCAATCTGCCCTTTCCCCATCTCCCTCGCTCTGACAGCCATAATCTCAAACTAACTCATGTCTCATCAATTTATTTATTCATGAAAAAAGAACAAAAAAAGATAATCCAATCAAGATTGACCCAACAATTCAAAATCACCCTAGAAAACTACATATAATCAATCAACCCACAGAATTGCATCTTTTAGTGCCACCTAGAACCTCAGATTATCTATGAGACTTGTTATGACTTAAGAAGGTAAAATCACTACAAATCAGGACATGGAAAAACAAAAAAGAGCATGTGAATTCAACATGTAACCTGTACGTGGAATCAATATGTAAAATCACTATATAATCAATGCTCTCCATTTAGAAATGGCAGAAAAGACAAATGAGTGAGAGAGAGTTGAATGCATATGCATAAACAGGTGAGAGTCCTCATGTTACATCTAAAGGAAAAGCAAGTATGCTTGGCCCTAGGAATTCCAAGCCCAAAAAACTGTCAACAGTGTCTAGCATAGTCTCTTGGAGACAAATGATGCTTGGGCCGAGCACGACAGACACAATAGCTGGGCAGCAAGTTGCACGGTACACCTGCCATCAGGCCACAGCCCCCAAATTCACAGCGTCGCGTTCTGGGAACACACACACTAGCCAAACACTAACCTCCTGCTGAAATGACAAGCACAACTGATTAACAAATGTAACTGAACCGGTAGAGGACCGGCTGGCTTTGGCTCTATCCTAAGATCACATTGATCAGAGGAACTGCTGCTGCTCGCTCTGCATATGCAAATCTAAGGAACCTCCATCTCTACTACTTCAGACTCAGCTGCAATGGCTGCAAGCGCCCTGGAAAGCTCCCTGTTCCCCATGCGAGTAGCTGCGCTGATGGCCTTGACCACCTCCTCAGGCTGTAGGGGCTAGGCTGATATGCTTGGACCCAATAATAAACCTTACTGCACTAGTTCTTAACAGCATGGCTCTATCTGAATGAATGAATTTACCAACTTTCTTTTCCTCTACCGTTCGGTTTCCTTCTCTTTTCAGTGGAAGGAGGGGGTGTAGGGGAGAAGTAACTAACAGTCAACAGAGCTTCTTGGGCACTTGTCTTGGCACATCGTTTTCACTTTGCACAAAGAAAAAAAAGTGAATTGGACCTAAGTAAAGCCATATTTATGTTTTCTGAATTATTACACGCAATCTTCCATCAGAAAAGATGCAAGTCACGGGTTCCTACCAGAGGTCCATACTAGAATTCAGGGGTACTGATTAGAACAAAGTAGTTTTATATTAATTTGCTACATGACAATCCTTAGTGCCTACTATGTCATGTTTGGGTTTTGAAGTCTCATCTGCTAATTCTCATCGCAACGTGCAGCATATATATGTTTCAGGGTTTCTGCAGTTTTCTTTTGTCTGTTTTCACAAGTTCTCGCCTCGACAGCAGACACAAACAACGGTGACATAGAAAGCACATAATTTTTCCTACTATTGTGCAAGAACAAGAACTCTGATCTATCTAAATATTTAGTATTAGGTAGATAGTCAAATATTCTTCTTGGTAAGGCAAGTTGTTCCTGGTAGAAGTATTATTGAAAGCAAGCAAATAAACCCATAAAATTCTTAAACCATAGAATTATATAGATTATTAACAAGAATGGCAGAACTCACTTTCTCTTGAAAAAGAAGTCCCAAGGTTATTTATCCTAATATGCTTTGGTAGGTTAACATCTCTTCTTAGCTGAAAATGAAGTGCACACAAATTTTTAAAAAGGTACGGTATAGGTATATCTCAAGAATAATCTCTTACAATGAAAAGTTTATATGAAAGGATAACATATGCAGGCAATTTAACTCTAATAATCAAGCCCAGCAGATAAACCCAGAACACGCAGCCCATAAACCCAAAACACGCAGCCCATATGAAACAGCAAGCATACAAGTCATGCTGGTATATTGCAAATTCTACAAGAAAGGTAGAAATCCCAAGTATGAAACATTGGAAGTATTTTTCCTTTTCAGTACAATTTCTTTGGAAGGGGCAATTGTAAATCAGGTCAATCATAAAGGGGTACATTGGATGCTACATTTCAGATAACTTATAGCAAAATAACTTTCATGTTTAAAGGCAGGTAAAGCAATTTTTCACATAGTATATTTTTGCTTGAATTTGTAATACATGCTTCAGTAATCACTAATCAGTACATAGAACACCTACTATACATCAAAGTTATGATTCATTGTACTTGTACAAAGAAAAAAGATTACAAATTGACACAACAAACTTCATACCCCTTATTTTTTTAGAAAAAAACTTTGTACCTCAATTTCTGGGTGCAAATAGACCATTAGGATAGCTTTAGGGTTATAGTGAGTACATGGACTCTTATTAAAAACATGTAAAGAATGTAATATGAATACAAGGATTTCCTTAAGAAAACAACGGACACAAAGAAAATAAGTTTGCGCTGAAAGTTACTGCAATGAAATTCTAGTTTTTTTTTGACAGAGAGAAATTCTAGTTTAGGGGAAAGATAACCTTTGAGAATGTATTTGCAAGATCATCAAGATCTGAGAATGAACTATCTTCAGCCTGAAAAACAAGTTGTGCAATCAGTACCTCTTAAGAGTCCATTCATTGATTCTTGAGTCATGCAAAAAATTGAGAGAAAAAGTAATGGGCCAACCATGCTTAAGTAAATGTTCATATTTAAACTGAAGAGATCCAGGCCTCTTAAAAATTCGTTTTTGAGTCATGCAAAATGGAAAAAAACAGACAACGCAAAATCTACTCATAATGTCCGTACACATATAGATGCATAGATATAAATCCATTATGAAGCCTTACTAAGTGAGGATATCATAGTCTATTTTTCCAGATGAGTAGCCAAGTAGTGTGCGCATTGAGCAATAAAAATAAAGATGAGCCAAAACAATTGGTATATTAATACTGGATTGACGAATATATGTATCTGTTTTACTATAATATGTTACTTCTAAAAAAAACTATACTATATATGTTCACAACCTAGTTTCATGTTCCACGCCAAGAGAAAGCATAGTAGCTGCTACATCTAGTTGAAGGAACTGACAATCAAATGGCACATACCAAAAAGGATTAGCACACTAGCCCGTGCACGGAACAAATGGACAACTTTAGAACCTAAAACACGGCGAGCAAATTTACTTGGCTATCTTTTCAGTTAGCAACAATTAAGAAGCTTGAAAGCTGGATTTTTTAGGTAATCTTTAGAAAAATAATGTGATGATATTTTTGTATATTCACTGAAGCTAAATGAAAATAGCAAATTCAGCTTGCTAACACAATAAACTTTATGTAAATGTAAAAGGGTACTCTTGCTTCCTACAATCAGTAGTTGATCACAAGCTTTTCACAATAAAATGCCATAACTCATAACAAAACAAGTTTTATTTTGCATAGATTAAAATAAGAAAGTGAAGCAACAAGAAAATCAAGCAAGCTGGTAACTTCTAGCTCTCGGAGCGCACTTAGAGTGATACATATTCGGTACTGAATGGACTCTTAAGAGCACAGAAAAACCTAATCCTTCGTTCTGGTTTTTAGCAGAGTACGGATCCGTGTGGCCGACTCGGATTAATCAAGCTGAATTCAAGGAGAGAAGCCATGAACCAACCCCAGTAAGCACTTGACTCCCAAAGAGCAGGCGCTTCAATTACCTGGGCCGCGGCCGGATCTACAGGTCGAGCGGGGATCCTACCCGCTAGTGTCGGCGGCGCGAGGGGAGGACTCCCGACAGCGGAAGCGGAGGTGGGCGCCAAGCGGAGGCTCAACGACGACGAGACGGCGCTCGATGCGCGCGAGCGGTGGGGCGTGGCCGGCGATGGGGCTCCCGGTTCCGGCCGCCGCTGGTCTGGCTCGAGGATAAGGCGGTCGCGTGCGGTCCTCGCCTCCTCGGTGCTACGGGAACCCTAGCCTCCTCGCTCCGGATCTGGGCAAGCGGAGAGGGAGAGGGAGGGGGCCGGCCGCCGAAGACGCGTCGGGAACCCTAGCCGCAAGGAATTGGGCAGCCTGACGGCGTCCACAGGAGATTTCGCCCAACACTCAACGGGTGGCCACAGCGACGACACTGATATACCTCAAAGCACTGTAGGGGCGGCTGACGTTATAAGCCGCCCCTACAGTTGTAGGGGCGGCTGAGGTTATAAGCCGCCCCTACAGAGAAACTGTAGGGCGGCTGAGGTTATAAACCGCCCCTACAGTTGAATTTTTTTTTCAAAAATCTAAATCAAAATGGGAAAAAATTAAATTTTAAAAAATTAAAATCAAAACTACTAAAATAATTTTGAGACACCAAATGATCTCAAATGAAAATCAAAGTTGTAGAGGTCATGAAGATTTACAACTTTTATCTTGGTCATCTTGTCATTTGACAAAATTTGAACCTTTCAAATTTGAAATTTCAAAAAATGACAAGTTCGAACCAAAATTTGAGACCCAAAATGATTTCAGCATAAAAAGTGATGAATACCAAAGTTGTTCAACTCATTAATATCTACAACTTTTATTTTGGTCAACTTGTCATTTGATAAAATTTGAATCTTTCAAATTTGAAATTTGAAAAAATGACAAGTTCGAACCAAAATTTGAGACCCAAAATGATTTCAACATAAAAAGTGATGAATACCAAAGTTGTTCAACTCATTAATATCTACAACTTTTATTTTGGTCAACTTGTCATTTGAGAAAATTTGAACCTTTCAAATTTGAAATTTCAAAAAATGACAAGTTCGAACCAAAATTTGAGACCCAAAATGATTTCGGCATAAAAAGTGATGAATACCAAAGTTGTTCAACTCATTAATATCTACAACTTTTATTTTGGTCAACTTGTCATTTGATAAAATTTGAACCTTTTAAATTTGAAATTTGAAAAAATGACAAGTTCGAACCAAAATTTGAGACCCAAAATGATTTCAGCATAAAAAGTGATGAATACCAAAGTTGTTTAACTCATTAATATCTACAACTTTTTTTTTGGTCAACTTGTCATTTGAGAAAATTTGAACCTTTCAAATTTGAAATTTCAAAAAATGACAAGTTCGAACCAAACTTTGAGACCCAAAATGATTTCAACATAAAAAGTGATGAATACCAAAGTTGTTCAACTCATTAATATCTACAACTTTTATTTTGGTCATCTTGTCATTTGACAAAATTTGAACCTTTCAAATTTGAAATTTCAAAAAATGACAAGTTTGAACCAAAATTTGAGACCCAAATTGATTTCAACATAAAAAGTGATGAATACTAAAGTTGTTCAACTCATGAATATCTACAACTTTTATTTTGGTCATTTTTTCATTTGACAAATTCTTAGCTCACATTGTTCACTAATCTTACACATGTCTCATATAATTTATAAAACCTTATGAGAGATGTGTCACATTTGTGAACAATGTCATTACCACTTTATCATATGAAGAAATGACCAATACAAAAGTTGTAGATCTTGATGAGTTATTCAACTTTGATATTTATCACTTTTTCAGCTGAAATCATTTGGGGTACCAAAATCTTGTCTGAAGTTGTATTTTTTTGATATTCAAAATTTAAATTGCTCATACTTTTCATATGTATATATTGACAAAAACCAACAAAATAAATTGATAGAGAATTATTTTAGAAAATTTTAGGAAAAAAATCATCAGATTTGGAGTTAGTATGAGGAAGAAAAACTAGTAACAAAGTTGACCCACAGATTAAAAAAAGAAATCACACTATTTACTATGATCATGTAAGGATCATCTAGAACAGTGTGATTTCTCTTTTTAATCTGTGGGTAAACTTTGTAACTAGTTGTTCTCCCTCATACTAACTCCAAATGTGATGGTTTCTTTTCCTAAAATTTTCTAAAATCATGCTTCAGCATTTAAGTTTGATCAAATTTGGATGTGACAATGTTTTACACATTTTAAAATTTGAAATTTGGAATTTGACAAGTTCAAACCAAATTTTCAAACCCTAAATGATTTCAGATGTAAAAGTGATGAATACAAAAGTTGTTCAACTCATCAATATCTACAACTTTTATTTTAGTCATCTTATCATTTAACAAAATTTGAACCTTTCAAATTTGAAATTTGAAAAAATGACAAGTTCGAACCAAAATTTGGACCCCCAAATCATTTCAACTGAAAAAGTAATGAATACCAAAGTTGAATAACTCATGGAGATCTACAACTTTTATTTTGGTAATTTCATAATTTGTTAAATTCTTAGTACACATTGTTCACACAAACATACATGAATGTAGTCTCACACACACATACATGAATGTAGTCTCACACACATACATAAATGTAGTCTCACACACACATACATGAATGTAGTCTTACGAACACTGACACACTTACATAAACTAGCTAGCCCACCATGACAACTTTTCCCTTGACACCTTTTCGTTCCCATGGCAATACATCTTTGGGCAGGTTCTTTTCTATAGCCTCGATCTTCTTACAAAAGTCTGTGAAGCGGCATCTCATCACACTTATTGTAAGCTTCAACATCGTCCATGCCATCAACTCCGATGATATGTTGTTTTCCAGAGGCCACCACGTGCTTTGTCTTCTTCTTTGGGGGGGTTACTTTATGGGTCGGGCATATAGAAGACTTGCGCGACTCGTTCAGCGAGCACCCAAGGGTAATCCTAGTAGCCTACATTCTGGAGGTCGACGACTCTCTGTCCAATCTCATTTAATTGATGTTGCTTGATCCAGCGGCATCGAAACAGGGCCACCTTTATATCCTTTCCATAGTCAAGTTCCCATATATCTTCAATTATGCCAAAGTACAACACCTTTCGCCCCACTCCATCGAGAGCCTCTATTCGGACATCGCTGTTCTAATTCACAGATTTTCTGTCCTTTGTGTCGGTATAGTATGTGTACCCATTGATGTCATAAGCATTCCAAGACGTCACCTGTTTTGATGGCCCGGCCACCAACCGACTGATGGTAATAGAATCTATGGTTTCTCCAGGCTGTATGTTCTAGTCCTTCAACCATGATGTTAGGCGTTGCTTATGCTGTTTTATGACCCAATCATCTGAACGACCATTCCTCTCGGCCATAATGATAGCCATGTGTTCATCAATGTATGGTTGCATCACTGCCATACTCTGCAAGACACTGTAATACGCCCGACTCACCTCTCTGTAATCATTGTCGAGGAACACTTTCCTACCACTTATGCCCTTCCTAGCTAGCCTTCCCTTGTGACGAGAATCGAGATTACCAATCCCTCTCTGTACTTTTAGCCACTCTTGGCAGCACTCGACGACTTCTTCGGAATTATAACCCTCTATCATGGAGCCCTCTGGGTGTGTTCGGTTATGCACGTATCGGCTTAGAACCGACATGAACCGCTCGTAGGACCACATTTCATGCAAGAAGCTAGGGCCCAGCGCCTCGATCTGATGAACCAGGTGAATCATGAGATGTACCATTATATCAAAAAAAGCGGAAGGTAAACACATCTCTAGCTAGTTCTAGGTCTCCACCATGAATTCATGTAGGTCACTCAGCTCTTGCCTATGAATCGTCTTCTGTGAGATCTTCGAAAAGAAGTAGCACATGCGGGTGATGGCCATCTTTAGGAACTCTGGCTTTATAGCTCTGATTGCAATTAGTAGGAACACTGTCAGTATCACATGACAATCATGAGCCTTGCAGTATGTTAATGATAGGTCCTTCATCGACACTAGCTTCTTCGAGGTCGCTGAAAACCCAGTCGGCACTCTGACCCCCCTAAGGAAATTGCATATAGCTCTCCTCTCCTCTAGGGTTAGGTTGAAGCTAGCCACGGGAAGACTGTACTTGCCATTATCTTGCTGTACCGGCCAAAGCTCTCGCATCACGTTCAGCTGCACCATGTCTTTCCGTGATCTGAGACCATCCTTTGACTTGCCCGTGTCCATCAAGGTAGCCATGAGACTCTCAAAGACATTCTTCTGCACGTGCATCGCATCAATGGCATGGGGGACCTCTAAGTCTGGCCAATAAGGCAGGTACTGAAAGAAGATCGATTGCTTCTTGAATGGTACGCCTTCGATGGGAGGTGTGCTTCTATCTCTAATCGTTCCATCCGGATTCTTCTTTCCATAGATGACATGTATGTTTTGGACCATTCTGAACACATGTTCTCCATTATGATGTCTCTCTGGAGGGGGTTCATCCTCCGGGATGTTGCCATAGTATCTTAGGTACAATTTGCCGCGGTACTTGTGACCTGTCTTTAAGAAGCGCCGGTTCCTTATGTAAACTATCTTCCTAGATCCATTTAGGAACACCCATTTAGTACCATCCAAATAGACTAAGCATCCAGTCTTGCCTTTGAACTGTCCAGACAGGGCAAACAGCGCAGGGTAATCATTGGTAGTAACAAATATTATTGCTTTGCATATAAAGTCCTCCCGCCGGAACACATCGTACATCGGCTCCCCATACCTCCATAGCCTCTCCATTTCTTGCATCAGAGGCTCCAAGAACACGTCTATATCAATGCCTGGTTGTTTGGGGCCGGAGATAAGAATGGTGAGGAGAAGGTACTTTCTCTTCTGACACAAATACGTTGGGAGGTTGTACATGGTCAAGATGACTGGCCATGTGCTGTGGTCGGTCATCCTCTCATTGAGGGGATTCATTCCATCGGTGCTCAAGCTGAACCGTACATTCCGTGGGTCATCACTAAATTCTGCTTTGTACTTGGCATCGAACGATTGCCACTGGCTACAATCGGCCGGGTGTGTGATCATATCATCATCCATCTTGCGCTCATCATCCCACCATGTCATCAGTGCGGCTTCCTTAGGGTTTAGGAACATACGCCTCAAGCGGTCGGTCACTGGCAAGTACCACATAACCAGGGCAGGAATTCTTCTCTTATTTGCATCGTTGCCTAATGGAGTTTCCTCTGGGGGCTGAGATTCTTGCAGCACCTTCTTCCCACCCTTCTTCCTCTTTCCTGTGGAGGCTTCCACCCCACTTTGAAGGTCATTGTTCTTGTACCGACTAGCCCCACACCTAGGACATGTATCTAAAGTCTCGAACGATGTGCCACGCCGAAAAAGGATACAGTGGTTGGGGCATGTATGGATTTTTTTCAACTTCCAATGTGAGTAGACTTATAACCTTCTCCGCTTGATATGTGTTGGCGGGAACTATGTTCGGCTGTGGGAGCAACCGTGACATGAGGCACAACAGATCATTGAAACTACAGTTTGACCAGCCGTACTTAGCCTTCAGGATGAGTAGCTCAAGCACAAAACATAGCAGTGTGAAGTATGTCGGACAGCCCTTCTCAGCATCATACACAGTCTTCTTCGATGCTTTTGTCATCCTCTCAAGATTTTCTAGACCTCTCGTGCTCTTTTCTAATATTTCTGGTCCAAAGGCCCCAAGCATTTCGTCCAAGTTGTCATCGTCATCTGCATCCCCCTCACGTGCTTCGCCATCATTGCTGACACCACCAGCATCATCACCACCTTGTTCATTGCCAAAGCCACCACCTTGTTGATTGCCATAGTCACAATCCATTTGTTGCTCAAGATCGTCTGTGAATCGGGACAAGTATGCTTGGGTTTCAGCTTCATCAGCTAGATCATCGTCGCTGTCATCAACAACCACTGTTTCACCGTGATGAATCCACACGGTGTATTCCGGAACAAATCCTCTCCTAATCAGATGTTCTTTGATGGTACTTACTTCTCGAAATGCAATAAGATTCTTGCAATCTTTGCAGGGACAAATAATCGTGTCACTATTCTCTTTCAACGTCGCTGCATGCTTCTCTACAGCTTTGATGAATTTATCCACCTCATCACGGAAAAGAGCGTCATGTCTTAACGAACCATACATCCAAGAGTTTCTGTAGTCCATCTTATAGAAACAAAACAACCAAAAAAAGAATATTACTCGAGAATAATTGTATATACCTGAGACACGCACCATGATAGTAGAGGATAGTTAATTAATTGACTATTAATGCATAAATATTTTAAAATATAAATTGATAGGTTCAAATAAACAATTTCAAAGAAAACAATTAGCAACATTTAATATTTCATCCACTACCTTTCATGCAAACTCCATTCCAACTTCATGGTAGAGGATAATTAATTAATGGCCTATTTATCCATAACTAATTAAAAACACGCATTATAGAAAGGAATCAAAATAAATATTAAATGATAATTAGTAGCCATGGTAGAGGATATTTTACACATTAGCAACAATTAAAATCTTACACATTCACCTACATACAAACCCTAGTCCCATAAAGAAAAAATTAAAAAAGAATAAAAAAAACAAAATCCTAGATCTAGATCTAGATCTAGATATAGGGTTTCATGACACATGTATCAAACTTCACTAATACTACACTAAAATCAACAAAGATGTACTAACAAAGGGTGCAATCTTACTTCCCTACCTAATTACCCTAGTATAGTGAAAATTAGAGTCCAATTTCACTCATAACTAGCTCAAGCTCCATAGAAGAAAGAGAAAACCAAAAATCAAATTACTCATTAACCAACGAATTAAACTTCAAATAAAGGGTTGTAGAAGCATTTTCTTACCTTTTAGAGCCTCTTCATAAAAGGATTTGAGATCAAAACCTTCCCCTTAGTAGAGCAATTTTTCGGAGGAGCCAAAGGCCTCCCAACCTTTTTTTTGGTAGAAGAGTATGTCCCGAGGTGGAAGAAGGGGAGGCTGCTGCTATTTATTCGTGCGTCGTCAGTAGGGGCGGCTGGTGATTCAGCCGCCCCTACAGTAGAACAGCAGGGGCGGCTGGTGGCAGCCGCGCCTACAAAATGGCACTGCAGGGGCGGCTGATGATTGAGCCACCCCTACAGATCACCCCCAACTGTAGGGGCGGCTCAGGTTACCAGCCGCCCCTACAGTGCCATCTGTAGGGGCGGCTGGGCTGCTGGGGCCCGAGGACGCCCACTGTAGGGGCGCCCCCAACCCCAGCCGCCCCTACAGTAAAAATGGCCCCATTCCTACTGCGTGAATCTGTAGTAGTGCATGTGATCACGATCTAACAAGATTGGCTGATAATGGTAAATAAACATCAGATGCAACGTTGATAAACGAAAAAAAAACATCAGATGCAACGAACGAGGGCAGTAAGTCAAGGTAAGAAAAAAAGGCAGAAGAAGGAACATGGCCGGTGAAGTAAAAAAGATAGAATTGCAGGTAGGTACGGTGACACACAATTACTCCTCTAGTATTTGTGAGTTTCTAGGAAAATTTGTATAGGCTATTCACCGCCTCTAAGTGGGAGGCTGGCAGCAAAAGCAAAGCAAGAGCTGCAAAGCCAGAGGTGCAAGCACTGAATGCGCTCATGAAGAAGAAGTAAGGGTCAACATCCGGGGTGGCGGAGCATGAATCTGCGTCCTTCGACAAGTTTCAGAAAACCTTCGCATCACCACTCTCCCCTTCAAAGTGCGAAGCCTAGCGTGTGCTCTTCCCAGGTAGGCGTCGGAAGGGGCCGTCGGGGCCTGGATCCTTTGTGACCAACAGCTAATGAATCGTTCTTAGTTTCCTGTGCAATCACATTTCATTGATATATTGTGGTCGTACGGTGGCCCTTGCGGTATATATGCTTCTTTCAATCCCAAGGTAACACTACTACAGCCTGCATTTTGGCAAACGGTCGAAACGGATATACACAGGCGGCCAATCGATCCACCACCAATGCCTCGCCTGTGTAAAACTGTAAATCGAAATTTTTGGAGGTGGCCAAACGCCCGCATACAAAAATACATTAAAAAACAAAAAAAAAAAGCCAAAGCTTGCTGAGCCCATTTCGAAGCCTAGTGCCGAGCCCAACACGGCTACCGCCGCCTTCCTTGCCGTGGAGCCCGCCACCTATGTTCGTGACCGAACGCCATGTGCCCTGCTCCGCCTCGCCAGTAAGCCGTCGAGCCTCCTCCACGTGCCTTCGCGAGCCGGCGCTACTGTCATGAACCGGCGCCATGTGCACAGCTATACTCCCTCCGTATCGCAATTAGAAGTCGTTTAGGACATGATTACACTTACCAAGGAGTGCCAAAGAATGATTAATTAGGGGAGAGTTTTTCTTTGCCCTTATTAAATAGGACTGCGGGTGTCTCCTATACAACAATTCCTCATAGTCCGAGTGGTAAGCGATCTGCGGATCGAGGCTGGAGGTCCAGCGTTTGAATCCCTTGGCCGCACTATTTTTTTGGACGCTCGCGGGAATTTGCATGGCGCTGTGCACGCTCGCTGCTTGCTCTCGCATGCACGCTGGTTGCGCGCTATGCCACGCGAATTTTTTCAGTTGCCGCGTGTGTAGACTTTTTCGTTCACTCTTTGTTTCGCCTGGGGACGTTTTTTTGTTCGTTTGGCGCTCAGCGCTCAGCAGGTCGAACGGTTCGGCTGCCTGCAGTATTAAAACGCCGGTCGACTGCCTGGAGTACAACTGCCTTGCCTTGCTTGTTCATCTAGCCATGGCTTAGCTTCTTCTCTTTCTCCGAGGACAGTGAGGCATCCATCGACGCGGCGTGCGGTGAACGGCGAGCGCGCGAACGGCGAGCGGCGTGTGGCGTGAGGTGGAGATGGTGTGCGGTGGCGGCAGCCGCGCGTGTTCTTAGCGGCGAGCGGTTGGCCTATTGACGCCGCGAGGGAAGCCAAGGAATCGATCGGGCTCTTAACGCGCGGCACGGGATGCGAAGCGCGAGCTCTTAACGCGCGGCGAGGGATACGAAGCGCAAGGGGCAGCATCGTCCAAACTTTGCGTTGGAGGCCAGAACGACTTCTAATCGCTCAGATCCGTCCGTGGCCAGAACAACCGCTATTTGCGATACGGAGGGAGTATATAATCGTGGATTCCGTGGGATACATGTCCTCCTCGCTGGGATTGGCGTCGCCCTCGTGCCGCTGGTGAGGGAGACAGAGAGGTAGAGCGCATCCCCCGCGCTACCGCCAGAGGGCCGCGACCATCTCGGCCCGTGCCATGTGCCGACAGAGAGAGGATGAGAGAGAGAAGGGAGCTCAAGGGTTTCTAAGTGCTGCGTGTGCAGCCGAGGGAGAGGGAGAGCTAAATGAGAGTGTGTGAGGGAGAAGGATCTGCTTATATAGTCTAGGGTTTGTAAGTGGGCTGGTTTGGGCTTCTGCGCTTGCCACGATTTATGGAGGCAGCAGAGGCGGACTTCTTAAGAGGCCCGCCTTAGTAAATTATTTTAGAAGACCGACAATTTTCGACCGCCTCCGTAAATCCATTTTAGGAGGCAAGTAATTTTTGACCATCTCCATAATTGAAATGTTCATCTCCGAAAATCATCATGTATTTTATGGACTGTTGAATTTTATGACGGTCTCCGTTAATGATTGGACAGTAAATCGCAAAATCATTTATGTAGTAGTGTAATTACCCTTGTTGTAAAACTCGTTTCCTCTTAATGAAAAACTAGCCGTGTTCGCGGAAAAAGTTAGAAAGTGAACGAAAACTGAAAACATGCATTAAATAATAACTAGCCCGAATAAGAGGGAGCACAGTCTATGACCATGATCACATGCAGCTTCTTGGTTTAATCAAAAGTCTATAACCACATATAAACGTCTAGAAGCATATTACAACGAAATCCGATGCTATCATCATTGGAGCCGATGTCGAGCCAACACAAAATTCTCTGGCATGTGGCACTGAGCAATCAAGCTACAACAAGCATATCGAGGCCCAGATAATAAAATAAACGATTTCTTTTGTCTGAAGCATGTACTCCTATCTTTGGCCAGCACAGGGACTGTCATGCTGCACATGGGCAGGGCCACGCCGCGCGGAGCAAGCACCGGACCAGTGCCGGTCGTAGGATTTTGAGGCCCTCAGACCAATTCATCGCGACGGCCTCTCTCGATAAATATTTCTTTGGTAATATTCTAAAATTCTAATACTTAACCTAAATTATAAAAAAATATGACTATATAAGTACAAAGTACTAGACAAAAATTGAACAAGGAAAAAAACTAGGACCTAGACAATTTGGACATGAACTTTTTTATAACCAAGATTCACAAATCACAAAAAGGGCAGAAGGCAATAACCAAGATCAGATGTCGTCGTCTTCGTCGAGCCCTGCCTCAGCTGCCTGGTCGCCGCCGTCGTCTAGAACGCCGTCGTCTGGATTCTGGAAGACTGAAACTCGGGCGTCGGTGTCTCGGTGATCTGCGCTAGTGATCGCGTGGTGAACTGGTGATCGGTGCTGCGTCTCTCGCAGTCTCGCGTCTCGCCAGAAGTCCGGAAGTCGCGACTGGCGATCGCTATGTGCGCGTGTACGGGTTTTGGTGGCTCAACTCCTTGCCTCCTAGAAAGAAAGAGGCCGACGACTCCTTTTGCTGATGGGCCGTTGCATCTTCTCATTAATTCTAAATCCTAATGGACTATAGCTAAAGGGCATGGAGTATTATATACTTGGGCTTGAGCCCCCATCCTGCGAGGGCCCTCGGCCGTCGCACCTCCTGCACCCCCTTAGGGCCGGCACTGCACCGGACGGCAGCCGAACGAGCTCGTGCTGACATCAGCATGAGGTCAAGCCTACGTCATGCGAGTCATTTGGCCGCGGGGACGCAGCTCTTTTGTTTAATCAGACGTCTAGAACCACGTAAAAACAAATCCGATGGTGCCATTGATCATTGGAGCCGATGTCAATAGTCAAGACAAAGTTCTCTGGCACTGCAAGGCTACAAGCATCGAGGCCCACATAATTGCAATGTTCGTTTAGCTGGTAAACTATGACTAAAAGTATTATTGATTGATTTATTGTGAAAAAAAAATACTATTCGTTGATTAAAAAAATATGACTTATAAACCAAGTGAACCGGACGAATACCTAACAAAAAAACGATTTCTTTTGTCAGCAGCATGTTCTATCTTTGGCCAACACACGGACTCAGTCATGACTGATGTGCTTTCTTCATTGTTGTTTTTAGTCTGCACAGTAGGTCAACATAGCAAATTAGGCCTTATTTAAATTCAGGTAAAGTTTTGGAGTGTTATATCCGGTGTCATATAGAGGTGTCGTATGGGGTGTTCGGATGCTAATAAAAAAACAAATTACAGAATCCGTCGGTAACCCGCGAGACGAATTTATTAAGCTTAATTAATCCATCATTAGCATATGTGTGTACTGTAGCACCATGTTGTCAAATCATGAGCTAATTAGGCTTAAAAGATTCGTCTCGTAAATTAGTCGTAAACTGTGCAATTAGTTATTTTTTAAACATATATTTAATACTCTATGCATGTGTCTAAATATTCGATGGGATAAGAAGTAAGGGGGTGTTTGGTTCCTTAGTCCAGATTTTAGTCCCTGTCCCATCGAATATTTGGACACATGTATAGAGTATTAAATATAGATTAAAAAAATAACTAATTACACAGATTGCGACTAATTTGCGAGACGATTTTTTAAGCCTATTTAGTCCATAATTTGATAATGTTGTGCTATAGTAAATATGTGCTAATGATGGCTTAATTAGGCTTAATAGATTCATCTCGTAAATTAGTCTACTCCTGTGTAATTAGTTTTTTAATTAGTTCATATTTAGTCCTCCTAATTAGCATCCGAACGTTCGATGTGACACGGACTAAACTTTAGTCTCTAGAACCAAACACTCCTAAACTTTAGAGGAGAAATTAAACAATGTCTAGTGTACTAGCGAGCAATGTCAAATCCAAGCATTAATTGCACCTACGACAACGTGTTGTTCTGGAAATCTGGACATCGATTGCGATGCCTGCACGCTACGGATGCTCCTTTGTCATGTGCATCCCATGTGCTGGTGTTGTACTGATCAGATCTAACAAGATTACTTAGCTGATAATGATATAACTAAACTGTGATTATCAGATGCAACGAACGAGACAGTCTAGGTACCCGAAAAAAGGAAAGAAGAAACATGGCTGGTGAAATAAGGGTGTGTTCTTTTCCACGTGAGAAGGGATTAAAGACTAAATTTTAGTCTCAATTAGTCCCTTTGAATAAACACCACCAGAAACACCACTAATACCAAAAACATTTTTAGAGATGGTCAAAAGTGATCTTTAGAGGGGGTTTTAAAACCGCTACCATGCCCACGATTTTCAAAATAAGTGATTTAAAACAACCTCTAAAAATTGATTTTTAGAGACGGTTCTCAGAGTCAACCGTCTCTAAAAGTAATTTCCAATTTTTTTTAAAAAATCATTTAGAGTCTAATAAAAATAAGAAAAAAAAACTATTTCTAATGTAGCCTGAAGGGCTGAGGACTAGCCACGTCTCACAAGATTTATTTTTCACTTGTTTTGAATAAGTGCCGACACAAACCCACAACCTCTTTCTCGTGCGATCCATCCCTTACCACCGCACCACACAGTCAGTTGCGTCTAGTTCTAATAATGTTATCTATTTATACTAATAAGCATGAATTTTATAATCAATATTTTAACTCATAAACAATCTTAAATAAGAAAACTTGGAACTACAATGTTTTAGATCTCGGTGAGCACTATAACTTTGACATAGAATATTTCTCCATCTAAGGTCATTTGAAAAATTAAAAAATTTGAAATTCAAAATCTAAGACTTGATTTATATATTTGGAAGCCTAAATGATCTCAAACAAAAATTTTATCAACTAAAAAGTTTTAGATCTCGTCGAGCTCTACAATTTTTATATAAAGTTTGTCTTCATCTGACATCATTTTAAAAATATATAAATTTATTTGTGCTGAACTATTTCTAAGGACAGTTGACTTAGTGATTTTCAGAGGCGGTTGACATAAGCAACCGTCCTTGAAAATAGTATTTTCAGGGGTGGTTCTCTTAACAAAACCGCCCCTAAAAATAGATATATTTTTAGTTGCGGATTTATTAATGGAGACGTCTCTAAAAATTGATTTCTAGCAATGGTTGTATAGCTACAGTGCCTCCCGCGAAGGTTAGATACGGCGTGCTAAGACAACCGCTGCTGTTAGAAAAGGAATGCTTCCCTAAAAATAATTTATGTACAATCAGGGGCTAAAATTGGGACTAGAGACTAAAATATAGTAGTCCCTTGGGGTTGCTAATTCAGACTAAACAGCCCATACCGCTCCCTCTCTCTCCTCGCTCGTAGTCTCTCTTCTCCCCTGTAGTCTCTTTTAGTCTCTAGAAACAAATATCATTTTAGTTTTTGTTTTAGTTCCTGTTTTAGTCTCTAGTTCTGATACTAAATAAAACAACACGCCCTAAGAAAGATGATAGGATTCCGGGTTGGTATGGTGACAGTGACACACAATTAATGGTGCTCGTGGTCGGCGTCAACGGCCTACTGCGAGGAATAATGACGGTGTTTAGCAGGCCAAAACACTCCTTCCTACCTGCTAAAATACTAGCTAATGGTGAAGACATACTAAGTGGTAGCCTACTACTACAAGAGTACAAGGACACCCCAAAGCAAAGCAAACCGAACACATACAGTTGCAAAACTATGAAGGTCTGCGTGGGACGACTCCCTGCTGCGGCGAAAGCAACGGTCGTCGCCCCCGCCGCAGCCGCCGTCGTCTTCGTCCTCCTCTCCGGCATGGCGGCTCTACCGACGGGCATGGCAGCCGTCGTCGAGCACACCTTCGTTGTAAGTGAATCTGAACAAGCCAAAGAAAGTCGTATATATATTTTTCATTCATGCGTGATTTGTGTTAGAACATTCAAAAATTTATGTATGCACAGGTGAGCCAGGTGAATGTGACGCGCTTGTGCAAGGAGACGCTGGTGACCGTGGTGAACGGGCAGCTCCCGGGGCCGGCGATCGAGGTCACCGAGGGAGACTCCGTGGTCGTCCATGTCGTCAACAGGTCGCCCTACAACATGACCATCCACTGGTAATGGATTACTACAATAAGCACCACACCTGTAGTAGTAGTCTATCTTTGGTCGATCTTTCATTTTTCTTCCGTCCGATCCCAAGCAAGACATCCATCCATCTCCATCCTAATGTATTCCTACCAATCACGCTTCAAATCAAACAACAAAATCAATTGCCCTCCTGTACGTGTTTCTTCCAAATGTAGAAACAGAGCTGGATTATCCAACACCAGTTTGCTTTGAACCGTAGATACCATTTTGTCTCTGAATTTGGTTCCTGTTCCATTGCAGGCATGGAGTGAAGCAGCGGCTCAACTGCTGGGCGGACGGGGTGCCCATGATCACCCAGTGCCCCATCATGCCAAGCCGCAACTTCACCTACCGGTTCAACGTCGCCGGACAGGAAGGCACCTTGTGGTGGCACGCTCACGTCCCCTGCCTGCGCGCAACCCTGCACGGGGCTCTCATCATCCGGCCCAGACATGGCGCCGCCTCGTATCCCTTCCCTAAGCCTGACAAGGAGATCCCCATTGTTATAGGTACATGAATTGCAAGCATGGTTGCTGGTTGCATAATAGCTTAGCTAGAAGATGTGTGCATTGTTTAATTTGGAACAAGGTTCTTCTCTGAACTATGTTGTTTTTGTGAATTAATGCAACGTCTGAAATCTGAATGACACCTGCAGGGGAATGGTGGGATATGGACCTTGCACAGTTGGACAGGAACACGGTGAACGGTGTCCTTGTCGACGTCCCAACTGGAAGCACGATCAACGGCAAGCTTGGAGACCTCTACAACTGCTCTGCGGCCTCTGCCTCTGAAGGTGCCGTGGAACAGGAAGATGGCTTCGTACTGGAAGTGGAGTCCGGCAAGACGTACCTGCTCCGGCTGATGAACGCCGCCCTCTTCTCCGAGTACTACCTCAAGATCGCCGGCCATACCATGACGGTGGTCGCCTCCGACGCCAACTACGTCAAGCCCAACGCCACGGACGTCGTCGCCATCGCACCCGGCGAGACGATGGACGTCCTGGTGGCCGCCGACTCGCCGCCGGGCCGGTACTACATCGCCGCCCTGGCCATACAGGCGCCCGAGCCCGACGTCCAGGTGCCACTCACCATCACGCGCGGGATAGTGCAGTACACCACCAACGTCGACGACGTTCCAGCTCCGGTGATGATGCCGGACATGCCTGACCAGCACGACACCACCGGCAGCTTCTACTTCCACGGCAACCTCTCCAGCCTTCGCCGTCACCGGGTGCCGGCGCGCGCCGACGAGCACATGCTGATCACGCTCAGCCTGGGCTCGGTCTGCCGCGACGGCGGGCAGTCGTGCGAGAGGAGCGACAGCGACGAGTCCATCATCGTGGGCACCATGAACGACGTCTCGTTCCGGGCGCCCACGGCCGCGGCGGTGTCGCTGCTGGAGGCGCACTACTACCGCCGCGACGACATGGCGGCCGCCGCCGGCGTGGAGCTCAGCGCGCTCCCGGACACGCCGCGGAGGGTGTTCAACTTCACCGACCCGGCCTACATCCCGTACGGGCCGAAAGAGGCGCCGCTGGAGCCGACGGAGAAACAGACGATGGTGCGGCGGTTCCAGCACGGCGCGGTGGTGGAGGTCGTGTTCCAGGACACGGCGGTGATGCAGAGCGACTCCAACCCGATGCACCTGCACGGCCACGACATGTTCGTGCTCGCGCACGGCTTGGGCAACTACGACGCGGCGAGGGACGTGGCCAGCTACAACCTGGTGGATCCGCCGCTCAAGAACACCGTCGTCGTCCCGAGGCTCGGCTGGGTCGCTGTTCGATTTGTCGCCGATAATCCAGGTGCATGCCTACACAATTTATTTACTTACATGTCCGGACTATATGCAAACTTGCAATGTCGGCCGATGCATGCCTGTTTTATTTACAATCTCCTGCGCTGCAAGTGCCTAAAAAATACCAAAGTTTTGCTCCAAGATTTGGATTGGTGTTCTTTTATTGGCACTGTTCCCTCCGTCGCAAAATAAGTGATGATTTACGTTTGTCCTAACTCCTAAGTCTAACCATTTTAAGTTTGATTAAATTTATACAAAAAAATACTAATGTTTATGATACCGAATTTTTGTTTCTTGTGTACAGGAACATGGTACATCCATTGCCACTTTGATTTCCATCTGTCCATGGGCATGGTAGCCGTTTTCATTGTAGAGGATGGATCAACAGTGGACACCTCTCTTCCTCCACCTCCTGAAGATTTACCAAAATGTGGCTCTAATAAAGGAGGCCTTGATTTGCCTCCAGTGGAATTCTTCTACCTCCAAAATGAACAGAGTCGCAAGACAGTGCCGGGCAAGTGATGGAGGAACCTATCAGAGCACATGCTGGTTACTAGCACTAGTATACAAAGTACATTTAGAAACGACTAGGTTTTATTTGCAGAGGCGGTTTCCATAATCGCCCCAACCCAAGCTTTATAACCCTGGATCAGTATATCCATGGGTGTAATGTGTTGTATAAGCCATGGATGGCATGTTTTCACTATGTCGCTAACAAAGCAGTTAGCTAGCAAGCTCAAAGAATTGACACTCGGAAGCTCCATGCTGTGTGTGGTTCTTTATTAATGTATAAAAATAATGCCGATCCAGAAGCTGGGATTGAAGGTCAGCATGGTGAGATGCTTGGAGTGAGGCTTGATAGGATCATTGTACCTGTAAAACGTAGATCAGGGGATAATCTCGACTTAGACGGGAAACTTGGTGGTGTACCTTGCCCTAGGGCAGTTGCAGCCATGGCGTCGCAGCGACGTGGCCCCCGGTGTCGTAGTAGCGTAGGCACGGCGGAGTCCAGAGGACGGTGACGTGTCCAGCGGTGCTTCCCGTCACTGCAGCGCGCCCACGATCGGATGGGGCCTTCTAGGGTTTCTTTGGTGGGTTACTGGCGGCGTCGAACCTCGTGTCTAGCGCCCCGGCCCCCACCTCCTTCTAATAGCGTTGTGTGACAGGGCCCGTCGACCAGTGGTCAGTTGTGTGTCCCTGATCAGGACACGGTCAAGGGGTCCGACTTAGTCGTTGGACTGAATCGGATGAGATCAATCCTAACATTCTCCCCCTTGATCTCACCTTATGACTTAAACTTAACTTACTTACTTTATCTTGTTCCCATTCCATCACAGATCAGTGCATAGAGCGTGCCTCATCATCACGGTCTGTTGCCATTAGATTAAACAACTATAACGCACCTCTCTGTTTTGAAACAGATACTGAAATAGGCCCTTAGTATCCAGAAATCATAGGCTTTCCCATAAACCCATGTCGACTGTGTGTTCTCTGAACGCACTGGGTGGTTAGCCTTTGGTAAGCGGATCCGCAAGTATTCACTCGGTACTTATGTGCTTAATGCTTTCAACATGATTCTGGATTTTCTCCTTTACAACATATACCTTAGTGTCAATGTATTTGGCAGCATACTTGACTTGTTGTCTTATGAGTTAACTTACTTTAGATGGTTGTTGCTGTTGTCTATCATTATTAAATCCATGTACAAATTCCATTAACCTCCTTTTGCCTGTTCCTTAAGCCACATGATAAGCTATACTATGGTATGCATCACTGATGACATCACAACTGTTTCTTTGGAGCTTTTCCACAATAATACTCCAATTGCGAGTGTTAGAAACTGCTGTGGATTTCACTACACATCTCGCCAAGACTTAACTTTTATACCCTCAACTTATTTGAGAGTTCTTATTCTTTCTTAGTCAGCATGAGGCCTATAATACTTTGCAAAATTGTAAGACATTCTCAACTCAATTCCAGTGATCTATGTCTGGACTAGACTTCTGCCAAAATATCCCGGGTACATAAACTACGTCAGGGTAAGTTCTTACTTGTACTTGTACACTCATCAAGCTTCCAACAGCTGAAGCATATGGAACCATGTTCATTTGATCGATCTTATATAGGTTCCTAGAACACTTAGAGTTCTCAAATCTATTACCCTTGACTATAGGAGCAGGCGTAGGTTTAATCGCATGCATACTTTACTTCTTTAGAATCTTTTCTAAGTATGCCTTTGCGATAGTCCTAAAACCCCATTTTCTTCTATCTCGATGAATTTTGATTCCTCGAACCAATGACGCTTCACCAAGATCATTCGCATTGAAACTTGAGGACAAAACTTCTTCTTCTCCAATGACAAATTAACATTACTACTAATGAGTAGAATGTCATCTATTCATAGGATGTGGAAAGTGAATTTTCTATTCTCAAGCTTTGCATAAAAGCTTTTGTCCTTCTCATTTTCTTTAAAACCCAAACTTTCTTATCGTTTTCATCAACTTCAATACTAATGTCTAAAGACATACTTTTAACCCATAAATGGATTTCTATAGGCGGCATCCTATATGTTCTTTTCTTCCACAACAAAACCTTTTGGGTTGTGCCATGTAATCATTTTCATATAAATCCCCGTTGAGAAATGTCGTCTTTATATCCATCTGATGTAACTCTAAATCATAATGTGCCATTAACACCATTATGATTCTAAAAGAATCATACATAAGACTAGAGAGAAAACTCTCTTTATAATCTATTCTTTCTCTTCGCTTAAAGCATATTGCCACAAGTCGTGCTTCATATCTTTCTATATTCCCTTTGGAGTCACATTTTGCCTTGTAGACCCATTAACAACCTACTGTTTTGGCTCCATTAGGAATTAGTTCTAAGTCCCAAACATCGTGGGTATTCTTTGAATTCATTTCAACTTTATATCCTTCTAGCCATTTAAATGAGTAAACTCTTCTCATGACTTCTTCAAATAAGGTGGGATCACCATTCATTTGAATTTCTTATTAACATAGACTTCATAGTTATCAGAAAAATGGTTTACTAATTCTTTGAGACCTTCTGGGCCTCAGCTACTGTCACTTTCATATAGGGCTGATGTTGCTCTTCATTGCCAAGAGACAATTGATTCTATAGGCTCCTGTATAACAAAATCCTTACTTAAATTATTCATCTTCTTCGAAGAGCTAACAACAGGTGTTGTATTGGTCATACAACATCAACAGGTATTGAGAAACTTGTTGCTCCTGAGTCACTAGAGTGGGCACACAGTCCCTCTTCTCTTCAAGTCTTAGGTCTCTACATACCTCTACATACCATGCTCCCCTAGATCTTCCCATCTTTTCTAAAGATAGTATATCTTCAAATTTCTTATTTTGGGTTTAATTTGTTAAAACCTCATATGGCGCTTTAAGCACAACCTTAACATCTTGGAGGTTGACTATGCTATCTTCCTGTCAGAACTTTAAAAAGTCCAGGAATTTAGCTATTTCTCTGCTTAGGGGTATCAACGTAGTGACAGTTGTACTCCTCCAACGGTCACATTCATCTTAATTAATCTTTATCTCACTCTTAACGAAGAGTATTTTTCTTAATTGATCTTTATATTCTTCCCCTCAAAATATGGCATGAACTTTACTGCCATAATTTTGATAACAATTCAGAAAGCCTATAAGCGAGGAGACACTTTTAACTTACTTCATTTACATGATTATGTCATGTAAACAAAGTTATTTCTTGATCTATTTAGGAGTACACGTTACTTAATTCACTTTAAGAACTCAATGAGGTCTTTCATTAACATTACTTTTGTAAGTCACACTTGCATCTTTTCTTATCGTTTGGTTAGTATTGACCATGACTATGCATTTCTATTGTGCCAAGGTCAATACTAGGATAGCATAAGAGCTACCCAAACTTCTCTCGCTATGCAGGATACAAAACATGTGAATGTAGCACTCGGTTTTGAGAACAAAACTAGATACACACCATATGTGAGCTTAGGAAGTTAAATCTCATATATAGCTACAAATAAGAGTAATATCAATAGACAATGCTCAATATATAACGTACTTAGTATAGAGAATATAACCTTAGATAGCAAACAGTGGAAAGACAACTCCGTTCTTCGGGTGAAGACTCTAATTCCACAGGGACAACAGACTGGTTGATCACAAGCCTAATTCCTTCTAACTCTAGCAATCTGGTACCCATCCAGGATTTTTATTCAAATAATTGAAAAAATAAAGCAAGCGTAAGTACATGTCGTACTCAACAAATATAACATGGGGTTCATGAGGCTCAATAGGCTGACACTGGTTCAACTGTGATTAGCTTTTAATGAGTCATCTTTTAGCAATTGGGTGGCAACAAAGTTTATCACAAGCCCATATAAACACATGATCAGGTAAACATGAAAAATGAATAGCATAAACAATAATCATTAGTGAGCATCTTTATCATCAGTATCATCAGTGTTCATTATCTATTCCGTAAGGGTTCCAAGGCCGCTCATGACCATGAGAATGGCTAATATACTAGTTTTACACTCTGTAGAGGTTGTACACTTTTACTGTGAGTCGTGATTTACCCTTTCGCCTGAGGTGATCAGCCTCTTGACCAACTACCAAGGAAGGTCGGCAGGGTTCACTATGAAGCCTTTCAAAGGTTCGTCTAACAAGTTAGGGCCATTAGATTCACTCGGCAAACAGATATAGGAAACCCCCCTTGTCGAATGGGACAATTCAATCACGGCTATACACATAAGAGTAGAGGCTATCATATACCCGATTCGTCAAGCCATTCTTACGCCAATAAAGGTAACCACTAACAAGCTAGAAAAAATCCTTATACTGAACTAAAGCCAGAGCCATATAGCCCTCACAGTTGTACTGTAAGTCCCGAATGATCACTTACAGATAAGTCCTTAGAGAAAGGAATCTAGAGCACCATAAAAATAGTACAATGCTCTAGCCTTCTGGTTCCATGTTGCTAAAAAGCATCTTTTAATGTTTATTGCATATACGATTAGTCAAGTTACAAGATCATGATTGTAGTTGAGCAGTTGCCTTAAACTCAGATCCTTCTTCTAGTCTAAACCTTCAAAGGAACTCTTTGATCAACACGTAAAGCTCACTGACTAGACATGATCATAAAGCATCACACAAGCACCGATGCAATCATACACGAAGCAAACAATAGATCTAAATTAGAACAGTACACCAATCATAAAATCAATATAAAAAAGTTTATAAAACAAATCTACGTCTAGCTACGAACACACAGATATGAAAATCACTCTAATCGGAGCTACGGTTGAAAAGATACAACCACCGAAAGATCTACTCATAGGAGAAAAATGTAAAACTAGCTTCATTTGTTTTAACTATATAAAAGCATATATAAGATATTTAAGAGAAATATCTAAATTGAATTAAGTCTTATTATATTTGTATGAGAAACATGTTTAAACTAAGTAAATTATAATTAAGAAAACATGTCTAATTGGCCCTAATCAAATTATTATTTATTTACGAAAGATTGATGTTTACTTACATTGCTTTTAATTATACAAAGTATTGCATCCATATTAATCAATTTAATATTTAACTCAAAACGCATAAGCACGTGACAGAACATACAACGCTAATAGGCCACGATCACGTCGTTACAAATTCAGCACTTGATCGCACTAAAAACAAAGCTAGGAGAGTTTTAAAGCTGTAGCTAATTATTTAAACAAAAAGACCATACAGTAAAGAATGGGTTATAGGAAAAACGTGAAGGATGTATGTGCTGTTGGTGCACATATCGTACTTGGCTTTTTAGACATGCATGGCGTTCGCTGGCTTATTTGGGTACAACAGTATGGCCGGCTTGGCTTGCAAGCTAGCGCATCTTGGTGACTCATGCAGCAAGACGCTGGGTCTCGGTCGGGCGCAGGACTGGCTTTGGGGTGCGGTGGTGTGTCTTCATGGTCAAAGAGCTTTAGCGATGAGTAGAAGAACGATGACCTCGACGAGGTGGCAACGGGCAGTGCGGCGACGACGGCGACGAGAGCAGAGGAGAAAAATCTGATTTACTATATGAGGGATTTCCCAAACTAGAGGCTCCCTTACAGTAGTTTGGTATGCTTTGCCTAAGGGGTTGGTAAAATATATAGGGAGAAAAACTCTATATATCTACATCAACTAGCAATATGGTACTAATTGATGTTTCACACTCCACATTTACTAATGGGTCTAAATAATCATTAAAGCCCATTAGTAAATAAATGCATGGGCCTTTAAGATTTATTAGGATTATTGCACATGGGCTTTGAGTGTTGGGAAAAATGAGAGATTTATTATTTTCAGAATTAATTAATTTTGTGGATAAAATAATTCCAGAAAAGTCTAGAATTATTATTTAAGCCACGAAAAATATTCTGAAAGCTCTGAAAATTCGGAGAAAATTCCTAGAGATATTATGGAACATGAGAAACCCAAATAAAGTATTTGGAACCCATGATAAGATAATTTTGAGTATCTAAAAAATAAATTATGCTCACAGACAAGTAGGAACAAGTTCCAAAAAAAGCTAAAATTTTTTCCGAGAAGTTTGTAGAGATTGATTGATGGACGAGAAACTAAAAGGAGTGATTTGCGTTACAAAGAAAAGATTTTAGGAAGCTCCGAACGAAAACTTAAGCTGAGAAATAAAGAATTTGATTGTAGAAAAAGGTAAAGGCGTGCCGGAGAAGGAAAATCGATCTACTAACGCATTTTAAAGACTTTACACACTCTCAACACACAAAGAAGCAACAAACAAACATCACATCATCCAAAAGCCCATTAAAATTCGAAAACTTTGAAAATTCACATTTTTGCTATAACTAAATTTGCGCTGCCTCAAACTAAATTTGGTAAATTTTATCTAAATATTAAAATAATTCATTTTATTTAATATTTTCTGTGCACAACCTAAAATCAGAAATTTTGGTGTGTGACAGTGAATCATCACAAAACTTCTCCCACCATGCAGGATGAACTAGCATAATTACTATGCTAAAAATTCTCCCCATGCGGGATACATCTATACGAAAACTTAGTCATGACGACTAAAATATTCACTTATACTTTATTTTCTAATTAAATCTTCCAGTTGGTTCCAATTTAATCAGAAAATTAGTAAACTAATAAAAATTGTCCTGAACTGGCTTTACTCAAGCCTTGTCGTTGACATACCTTGGTATTGCAGCCTGTTGGCATGCAGCCGAGTGATATCCTCGAATAAAAATATACAAGGTGCTTCTGCATCAATTCTACATTACCGTTAGGTAGAAAATAAAATTAATGCATAGAACTCATAAATCAACTTGAAACACATATAACTACTCTTCAAAATTAAATTCTCCCGTTGGTTCGAATTTAATTAGAAGATAATCAACTTCATTGCAGCGAAAACTAAATGAAATACATCCTTTTAGTTCAGGAGCATTTCTTAGTCCTTATCTACTCTCTAAAAAATTCATCACGTTGGTGTAAAAATTACCAGAGATTTAAATGTTAAACTTAAATTCGTTATAATATTGTCATCATCATTGTTGGTCAGAAAATGACAATACCATAATTTTACATAAACAAAAAACGGACTACTCCTCTAATTAAATTTTTCCGTTGGTTCCAATTTGATTAGATGATAAACATGATCATAATTTACTAAATATAACTGCTCTTCACATTAAATTCTCCTGTTGGTTTAAATTTAATTAGAAGATAATCAACATCAAGCTTTGCAGCGGAAATATAAAAAAATATTTATCTACTTTTTAGAAGCATTTTACTTTACTCATCTACTCTCTAAAAAAATTATCCCATTGGTTCAAATTTTGACAAAGATTCAAAACTTGACAAAAAAATTCATCGAAATTTGCTTCTGAAATTGTCAAAACTACTTCTGAAAAATAAATAAAACCTTAAAACATTAGCAACTGTTCATTTTTCTGGTCTCTAGAAAATAGTACGCGGCCCAGCTCTACAGCGCAGCAGCGCACGGCCCGTTCAGCGAAAACGACCCACACCGATCATGCGAGCCGCCGTCCCCTGCGCCCAGGGCGCAACCTGAGCCTAGGATGGGAATTCGGCCCACAACACGCTGAAAGCATCTAGGCCCCTAGTTGGGTTTCGGTGATTAATGACAATACGTGATTACTATGACTAATGTGTGTTTTGCAGAGGCAATTAAGTTAGGTCATGGTAATGGAGATCGATTGAGCTATCATGGTGGTGATGCCCCTACGATGGAAATCGTTTCGGTTTTCAAAGGATGGACGACAAGGTTAAGTATGGACTAGTTCTAAGTGTCGATTGGAGTGAAAGAGACACTTAGAGTAGTTTAGGACTTTGTTTTTCCTTTGGCCATACTATTAAGGACGGTATGGACGGGTAGCTTGACCTAGGTGAGTCTACTAAGTTAGGTGTGGTGCACACTTACTAAACCTAGCACTAGATAGCTCCTAAAACGCCCTTAGATCTATTAGAGCAAACTTCATTCATATATGACCAAGAATTAGAAGCGAATGGAGGATCAAATACTGACTGAACGCTGGCTTCGGAGTGACCAGACGCTGCCGCAGAGTCCGGTCAGTTCATTTGATCAAGGTGAAATCGTCTGGTGTGACCGGATGCTGAGAGGTGAAGTGACCGGACACTGAGTCCCAGCATCCGGTCGACTCTAGTAAGGTTCCAAAGAGGGAAAATCATGATCGGACACGTCTGGTCACATTTTAAACACTAGAGTTCGGGGAGAACTGACCGGAGCGTCCGGTCACCCTGCAGAAGCACATAATGGTTCGTTTTTCAACCATGGTTATAAATACTTTCTCCATTCATGTGTGGGGGTACTTTTGCTTATTCCAACAGCTGAGAAACACCTTTGAGAGTACCAAGAAGAGCAAGGTCCTAGTGAGGTGATTGAGATTTGAGAATCTCAAAGAGAGCCCTCATTAGTGAGATCAAGAGTAGCATAGTGTGCATCCACCCTTCTTATTAGGCTTATTGTGGTCAAGTGAGAGTTTGTGCTTGTTACTCTTGGTGATCGCCATCACCTAGACGGCTTGGTGGTGATTGAGAGTTTAGTGATCATCCGACGGAGCTTGTGGATGACCCAACTCAAGTTATGAGCGGTTGTGGGTGATTCACCATGATTGAGTGTCAAAGAATCAACATGTAGAGAGCACTTGATCCTTGCGCGGATCAAGGGGAGCTACACTCTTGCGCGGGTGCTCCAACGAGGACTTAATTATTGCAAAGAAATTTAGAATTAGCCCAATTCACCCCCACCTCTTGGGCATCTTGATCCTTTCAATTGGTATCGGAGCCTCGTGCTCACGTATTTAGGCTTAATCGCCTAGAGAAAGATGTCTCAGGGGATGGACCTCCTCCTATCTTTGAGGGGGATGATTTTCCATATTGAAAAATCCGCATGGAGGCGTATTTAGAAGCTCTAGATATTGGAATACTTAGAGCCGCCTCACAAGGCTTCCCAAAACCTTGGGATGCTACACACCTACAAGGCGATGAGGTGAATTACGAAAAATGGAATGCAAAGGCTCGAAACACCATCTTTAGAGGCCTTTGCAAAGATGTGTTCAACCGGGTGAGGAACCACAGAGACGCCCATGCACTATGGTCAGACGTTTGTGCGCTCCATGAGGGAACAAAGAGTGAGCGTGAGGAACACTATTATCTTATCATGAAAAAGCTTAACTCTTTTGAGATGCTTTCCAAAGAATGTGCTAATGAAATGTATTCACACTTGAATGTTCTTGTAGAGGAAGTCAATGGGCTTGGACTCACTCAAATGCAACCATCTGATATTATAAGAAAGATCTTGAGTGTCCTCCACATTGATAAATATGGGCATATTGTGACCGTGCTTCATTAAGGTGATCTTTCCACCGCTACACCAACACAAATCTTAGGAAAGATCAATGCTCATGAGATATACATGCACATCACACCACAAGATGGCTCATCCTCTACTAAGAAGAAAGAAAAAGACAGCATTCAAAGCTAGCCAAGAGAAGGGCAAAGCAAGGCTTGAGTATGAGAGCTCAAGTGATGATGAAGTTGATGATGCAAGCCTTGCTCTCATGATAAAAAGAACCACCAAGATGCTAAAGAAGCTCAACAAAAGTGGCATCAAGTTCGATGACAAGAAGAAGAAGTTCTTCACAAGCTCTAGAAGGAAGCCAATCTCTGAGATGGATTGCTACAATTGTGAAGAACTTGGTCATCTAGCACATCAATACACAAAGCCCAAGAAAGACAAGTACAAGGGCAAGAAAGATGACTCAAGCAACAAAGAAGAAGATGAGAAGAAGAAAAACAAGCCATACAAGAAGAGAGATAGCAAGAAGGACTTCCATAAGAAGAAAAGTGGAAAGGCATACATCGTCGGTGATTGGCTCACGGATATTGATTCATCTAGTGGCTCATCCGATGATGATAGTGACACCGAGAAGGTGGCCGCCATTGTTATTGACTCTTCATCATCATCACCACCACCACCGCCATCATCCCCTACACACCTATGCCTTATGGCCAAGGATGATCGCAAGGTATCAAATGATGATAGTAGTGGTGATGAACATGCTAGCAATGATGATAGTGATAGTGATGATGATGAATATGAATCACCTTCTTATGATGATCTTGTTAAATTGCTAAATCAATACACTAAGATCATTAGAAAGAGTAGAGCTAAGAATGAAAAACTAGAGGCTAAGAATGATTCACTTTTAGCAAAATATGATATAGCCAAAAAGGCTAGCGTTGAGCTTAGAGAAGCAAATGATGCTATATCATCCAAACTCAAGGAGCTCAAATCTTCTAAGAAAGAGCTTAAAGATAAACATGATAAACTTGAGGGGATGCACAAAGAGCTCATCACTAGCCACAACAAGCTAAAAGAAGAATATACTACTCTTAAGATTAATCATGATAATCTTGTCATTTCCCAAGAATTTCTATCCAATGAGCAACATGATGCTACTAATAATGTTGTTAAGATTGATATAGCTACATCATGTGATGATTTGATCATTGAGAGCATTGAGCAAAGTTCTAGTAGCAAGGGCAAGCAAGTGGTTGAGGCCGATGATTATGATGAGTTTGTCAAGCTCAAGAATGACAATGAAAAGCTCAAGAAAGATCTTGAAGAGCTCAAGACCACCAACACCATAGTGCTTGAAACTAGTGATCATGATGGTGACTTAATTCTTGAGAATAAGAAGCTCAAAGAAGAGAACAAAAAGCTCAAGCAAGAGAAAAATAATGATGCTCTCAAGGAAGAGAACAAGAAGCTCAAGTTGAAGAAAGAGCATCTCAAGATTGGATTGAGCAAGTTCACAAGAGGCAAGCATCTTCAAAGTGAGCTACTAATGAACACCATCATGAAAATGAATAGAAGTGGCATTGGGTACATGGCAAACAAAGAGAAGAAGGCTCAAGCTCAACAACAACAAAAGCCAAAGCCAAAGAAGTGTTTTGAGTGTGGACAAGAAGGCCACTTTGCCCATGAGTGCCAAACTCCACCACCACAACCATTTCCCAAGCATGCTAGACCTTTTGCCTTCAATGCTCATTACATGCTTAGAAAGGATTCTAGTGGAAAGATGAAAGTCATGTTCTTAGGACCTCCAAACAAGAATAGGCCTAAGAAAATTTGGGTTACAAAGTCACTTGTTGAGAAGGTGAAGGACCCTCAACAAGTTTGGGTTCTTAAAGCTTGATCTCTTATGTGTAGGTAGACTACAAGACCGGTGGAAGTCATTGGGTTATTGATAGTGGTTGCACACAATATATGACCGTTGATCCTCGTATGTTCATCTCACTAGATGAAGAAGTAGATGGACAAGAAAGAATCATATTTGGAGATAATTCTAAGGGTAAGGTTAAAGGATTGGGCAAAGTGACAATATCAAATGATCATTCTATCTCAAATGTGCTCTATGTTGCTTTATTGAGCTTCAACTTGCTATCCGTTGGACAATTGTGTGATCTTGGCTTCCAATGTTTGTTCACCAAGAAGGAAGTTGTTGTATCTAAGAAGAATGATCAAGTGATATTCAAAAGATTTAGATACAACAACCTATACTTAGTGGATTTCACCTTCGAAGATGCTAACTTGAAAACATGCCTATTCACCAAAACAACACTTGGGTGGCTATGGCATAGAAGACTTGCTCATGTTGTGATGAGCTCACTCAAAAAGCTAATGAAGAATGATTTGGTGAGAGGGTTGAAGGATGTGAAGTTTGAGAAGGACAAGCTTTGTAGTGCATGTCAAGCCGACAAGCAAGTTGCAAATACTCATCCAACAAAAGCTTTCATGTCAACCACAAGAGTACTAGAACTCTTTCACATAGACTTATTTGGACCAACAACATACAAGAGTTTGGGAGGAAATCTTTATTGTCTTATGATTGTTGATGACTATTCAAGATACACATGGGTATTCTTCCTTCATGACAAATCCAAAGTTGCATCTTGCTTCAAGAAGTTTGCCAAGAGAGCTCAAAATGAGTTTGAAGTGAAGCTCAAGAAGATTAGAAGTGACAATGGCAATGAATTTGACAACACAAACATAGAAGCCTATTGTGATGAAGTTGGGATCAAGCATGAGGTCTCCGCAACATATACCCCTCAACAAAATAGTGTAGTTAAGAGAAAGAACCGGACATTGATCACTCTTGCAAGAACAATGCTAGATGAGTACAACACCCCCAAAGCTCTATGGGTGGAAGCTATCAATACCGCATGCTATGCATCCATCTGCCTATTCCTTCAAAAGTTCCTTGGCAAGACACCTTTTGAGTTGCTCAATGGAAAGAACCCGGATGTCTCCTTCTTTAGGGTGTTTGGTTGCAAATGCTATATCTACAAGAAGCGGCAACACCTAGGGAAATTTCAAAGAGTTGTGATATTGGTTTTCTTGTTGATGACTCATCAAAGTCCAAATCATATAGAGTATTTAATCATACCACCGGCTTGGTTGAAGAAACATATGATGTGGAATTTGATGAATCTAACGGCTCCCAAGGAGCACATGAGAATCTTGATGATGTAGGTGATGAACCATTGAGGGAGGCTATGAAGAACATTCCGGTTGGAGACATCAAGCCTAAAGATGATGAAGATGATGTACAAGTGATTGATCCACCTTCTTCATCAAGTGTGCCACAAGATGATGATAAAGATAGGAGAGTAAAAAATGAAGACACCCATGTCTTCCATGATCAAATGGTGGTACAAGCACAAGATGTTGATGCTCCACAACCTCCTCCCCAAGTGGTCAATAGAAGAAATACACCTCTACTACAAGATCATCCATAAGATCTCATCATAGGGAGTCCATCAAAGGGTGTAATGACTCGCTCATAAAAACTTGCTTCATTTATTGCTCATCACTCTTTTGTATCTTGCTATGAGCCTACCAAGGTAGAAGAAGCTCTTCAAGATCTCGATTGGATAAATGCGATGCATGAAGAGTTGAACAACTTCACCCGCAATGAAGTTTAGACTCTTGAAGAGCGGCCAAAAGGTGCAAGAGTCATTAGAACAAAGTGGGTGTTCCATAACAACCAAGATGATCAAGGCGTAGTTGTGAGGAACAAGGCAAGACTAGTTGCAAAGGTGTTCTCTCAAGTTGAAGGATTGGATTTTGAAGATATCTTTGCACCGGTTGCAAGACTAGAAGCCATTCGTATCCTCCTTGCATATACATCACATCATGAAACTATATCAAATGGGTGTGAAAACTGCATTTTAAAATGGCCTTATTAATGAACTAGTCTATGTTGATCAACCTTCTGGGTTTGAAGACCCTAGATATGCTAATCATGTTTATAGGTTGTCCAAGGCATTATATGGGCTTAAGCAAGCCCCAAGAGCTTGGTATGAGCGCCTTCGGGACTTCCTTATTGAGAAGGGCTTCACCATTGGGAAGGTCGACACCATACTATTCACCAAGAAGCATGATGGGTATATCTTCATTTATCAAGTGTATTTGATGATATCATCTTTAGATCATCAAATGAAGATTCTTACAAAGAGTTTGGTGAATTGATATCGAAGGAGTTCAAGATGTCAATGATTGGAGAGCTTACATTCTTTCTTGGTTTTCAAGTCAAGCAAATGAGAGAAGAGATTTTCATCTCTCAAGAAAAATATACAAATGATCTTCTCAAGAGATTCAAGATGGATGAATGTAAGCCAATCAAGACACCAATGCTAACTAATGGACATCTCGACCTAGATGAGGGGGGTAACATGGTTGATCAAACTCTCTACCGCTCTATGATTGGTAGCTTGTTATATTTAACCACATCTAGGTCTGACATCATGTTTAGTGTGTGTATGTGTGCTAGATTTCAAGCTAATCCTAAGGAAACTCATTTAATTGCCGTTAAAAGAATCCTTAGGTATCTTAAGCACACACCAAGCATTGGCCTTTGGTATCCCAAAGGAGCTATATTTGAATTAGTTGGCTACTCCGATTCGGATTATGCCGGTTGCAAAGTGGATAGAAACTACAGCTCAGCATGACTCAGATGATCCATCATAGTGGTGCTACTACAGAGTTCCCTGCATACAACATGACTCAGATGATCCATCATAGTGAAGTGAGGACACCTAGCCAGCCGAGCCGATGTCTAGAGGTGCCAGAGACTGCAGCTCAGCAGGATGAGACCATAAGGAGCATAGCAGCTATAGAGGAGGAGCAGCTTGATGCTCAGTAGGAGGGGATTGTCACGAGCGACCCCAGTGATAGCTCAGATGATAAGTACCAGCCTATTCCTCAGATGCCTCCATGACGACATGACCACGAGGCCGGTAGCTCCAGTCAACTCCACCTGCACCGCAGATAGACCCCACTCTACTTGCCATACTTGAGAGGATGAGGCAGGATCAGGCTCGCCAGGCACAGGAGACCGCCGCTACTTTTGCATAGTTTCAGACTAGGCAGGATGAGTTCCAGCGATAGCAGCAGGCAATCCAGCAGCAGCATCAGGCTATAAAGCAACAGCAGCAGGCCATGCATCAGCAGTAGCTTCTCATGCAGCAGCAACTACTTGGGTTTATGCAGCATATTGTGATAGCTATTGGGGCTCCACCGCCATAGCCTAGTCAGCCTGCCACCACCTCTATGACTCTAGCTTTATAGCTCAGTGGGCTTCAGAGTCAGGGACAACCACCAGCATAGTTTGCTTCACCTACAGAGCAGGTGTCCTAGTGGTTTGCCTCACCAGTGCTAGCCCCATAGTTCACACCTCTTCAGATGGGCTTCACACCGGCTCAGACTTCCTTGCTGCTAGTGCTAGATACCTTAGTCTCTAGGAGCCTTGGAGCAACTTTCAGTGAGTTGACAGGGCAGCCTACTCCGCCATATTTACATGTCCCAGGTCCTTCTACAGTTGCACCTATTACCGGACTACAAAGATGCTCCCTTCTTCTATTGCATCATCAGAGCCGCCTACTTCAGTGATACCTGCACAGTCTACGGCCACTCCAGTCCCTGATCCGACCCAGACCGCTTTAGCATCGCTTCTAGCTACACAGGGTTAGATAGCTCAGAGCTCAGGGTCAGATGATGATGGCACACAGTTCTAGCTCGCTCCTCGTACCTCAGCGCCTGACTTGTCCGCTGCAGCCCCACCGACCGACCCTTAGGTTTTGGTGTTTGACGCCAAAGGGGAAGAGGGATCGAGTATGTTAGACTTAGGGGGAGCGACTTAGGGGGAGCTTAGTATTCTATTATATTTGGTTTTTATGTGTGATACACTATTATGCATTCGTGTGTTTACTTTTATGCATCAAACTATATTTATGTGATAGTGATATCTACGTGATCGTGATATGTGACATGTGTGTTCTCTACTTTGAATCTTTTATATGTCATATCACTAGTGTTATGATCATTTGCTTTGCTTTCACGTTTTACTCCGATGCAAATGAGCTTTGTTACTTGTACTCATGCTTATTTCATATCATTTGAGTACATCATGTTGGCTTGGGTTATATAAGCTTACCTAACTCCTTTGTTCTTATTGTCAAAAGCTTATATGAATCAAGCATGTTCAAAACCTCAACTCTTTCACATACTCGAGGTGGTATTGTCATCAATCACCAAAAAGAAGGAGATTGAAAGCATCTAGGCCCCTAGTTGGGTTTCGGTGATTAATGACAATACGTGATTACTATGACTAACGTGTGTTTTGCAGAGGCAATTAAGTTAGGTCATGGTAATGGATATCGATTGGGCTATCATGGTGGTCATGCCCCTATGATGGAAGTTGTTTCGGTTTTTTAAAGGATGGACGACAAGATTAAGGATGGACTAGTTCTAACTGTCGATTGGAGTGGAAGAGACACTTAGAGTAATTTATGACTTTGTTTTTCCTTTGGCCATACTATTAAGGGGGGTATGGACGGGTAGCTTGACCTAGGTGAGTCTAGTGAGTTAGGTGTGGTGCACACTTGCTAAACCTAGCACTAGGTAGCTCCTAAAAAGCCCTTAGATCCATTGGAGCAAACTTCATTCACATATAATCGAGAGTTGGAAGTGAATGGAGGATCAAATACTGACCGAACGCTGGCTCCATGGTGACCGAACACTGGCTCAGAGTTCGGTCAGTTCATTTGATCAAGGTGAAATCATCTGGTGTGACCGGATGTTGAGAGGTGAAGTGATCGGACGCTGAGTCCCAGCGTCCGGTTGACTCCAGTAAGGTTCTAGAGAGGGAAAATCATGGCCGAACGCGTCTGGTCTGTGTTGACCGGACGCTGTCCAGCGTCCGATCATATTTTAAACACTAGAGTTCGTGGAGAACTGGCTGGAGCGTCCGGTCAACATGATTGGAGCATCCGGCCATGCCGTAGAAGCACATAACGATTCATTTTTCAGCTATGGTTATAAATACTTCCTCCATTCGTGTGTGGGGGTACTTTTGCTCATTCCAACAGCTGAGAAACACCTTTGAAAGTGCCAAGAAGAGCAAGGTCCTAGTGAGGTGATTGAGATTTGAGAATCCCAAAGAGAGCCCTCATTAGTGAGATCAAGAGTAGCAAAGTGTGCATCCATCCTTCTCATTAGGCTTGTTGTGGTCAAGTGAGAGTTCGTGCTTGTTACTCTTGGTGATCGTTATCACCTAGATGGCTTGGTGGTGATTGGGAGTTTGGTGATCATCCGGCGGAGCTTGTGGATGACCCAACTCAAGTTGTAAGCGGTTGTGGGTGATTCACCGTGACGGAGTGTCAGAGAATCAACCCGTAGAGAGCACTTGATCCTTGCATGGATCAAGGGGGAGCTACACCCTTGCACGGGTGCTGCAACGAGGACTAGTGGGGAGTGGCGACTCTCCCATACCTCGGTAAAACATCGCCGCGTTCCTCCTTCTCTATTTACTTTGAACATTTACTTTGAGCAATTCAATTCTTGTCATTTACATTCATAGAATTGCCATACTAGAGTAGGATTGGAACTTAGGTTGCTAAACTTTTGTGCGGTAGATCAATAGAAACACTTTCTAGGCACAAGAGGTTAATTGGGCTAACCATAGGACTTAATTATTGCAAAGAAATTTAGAATTAGCCCAATTCACCCCCCCTCTTGGGCATCTTGATCCTTTCACCCGCGCTGCTGCACCGCTCTGCCTAGGCCAGCTGCCGGTCCAGACGATCTCGGTCGCTGGTTTCCATCCGATGCCCAGGCATCAATATCGCGAGAACAAAACCGGCCGCAGCTCATCCCAAAAATCCTAATCTCATTTCCGTCTCCTGCCTCTTTCTCTTTGCTCTCTCACGCCGAGCAGGCGTCAGCGGCGGCGGTCACGGTGGCCGTCGGCGCCTATGAGGAAGACAGCCATCGGACCAAGTCTGGCTCCCCTTCCTTCTCTTCCTTTCTCTTCCCTTTTCCCTTCTCTTCCTCAGCACCGCAGTCAGAGACGACCATGACACGACGGCAGCCCGTGGCGGTCGGAGAAAAAGGAGGTAGGGTGCCACTATGGGGCCCCTCGCCGGTGTGCGCACTCGCCCAAGGCTGAGCATGTCGCCGTCGAGCGGCCATGCGGTGGTGCCCTGAGTGTGCGCGCGCCGCAGCGGAACGCCGACGAGTCGGTGCGGCTCGGGTCGATTCCGCGCGGTGGTAGGTTCACCTTCCCACACGATGGCGGTGGCGAAGGCGGCGAGAGAAACCCGGGTAGGTCCCCTCCCCACTCCATCCTTTTTCTAGGTTAGGGTTTAGGGTTAGGGTTCGGCCAAACCCTAACCGGCCAAATTCGAACCCACTGTTTATCTTCTTTCTGAAATCGTTCTTCTTTTCTACCCAAACACGTGATCTACACACTAGATGGTCTAGCTCTGGTACCATTGATAGAATCATTGTACCTCTAAAACGTAGATCAGGGGATAATCTCAACTTAGACGGGAAACTTGGTGGTGTACCTTGCCCTAGGGCAGTTGCAGCCATGGCGTCGCAGCGGCGTGGCCGCCGGTGTCGTAGTAGCGTAGGCGCGGCGGAGTCTAGAGGACGGTGACACGTACAGCGGTGCTTCCTGTCACTGTAGCGCGCCCGCGATAGGATGGGGCCTTCTAGGGTTTCTTTGGTGGGTTACTGGTGGCGTCGAACCTCGTGTCTAGCGCCCTGGCCCCCACCTCCTTCTTGTAGCGCTGTGTGACAGGAGCCCGTCGAACAGTAGTCGGTTGTGTGTCCCCGACCAGAACACGATCAAGGGGTCCGACTCAGTCATTGGACTGAGTCGGATGAGATCAATCCTAACAAGGCTGCCTCGTGAGCCTTGTGTGAACGCATATGGCTGAGTCGGCTGGAACGCTTGGCATCATTTGCTTGAAACTTCAGGTGCGACTCAGTTTCCAAAAAAAAAAGAAATAAGGGAGTTTATTGAGATCTTGATCCATCATTGGCTCCATTCGCTTCGCTGAAAAAATAAACTAAAATATTGTTCTGACTAATTTGTTATGAGAGAAAAATACTATTCCAACTAAAAACAATAAACTAAAAAATACGGATTACAGGTCAAGCGAACAGGCCATTGTTTACCGGGGTCCGCTCGATCATGCACATACATGCACACCCATTACTAAAAGGTTTCGTTGACTGTGTGTCTGTGTCATGCTGAAATCAAGGTACGATTGGGTCTTGAATATTTAGGCCCCGTTTAGATGCCACCCAAAAGCCAAAAATTTTTACATAGTACCTGTCACATCGAATCTTACGGCACATGCATGGAGTATTAAATATAGACGAAAAAAAAACTAATTGCACAGTTGGGTGAGAAATCGCGAGACGAACCTTTCGAACCTAATTAGTCCATAATTAGACACTAATTGTCAAATAAAAACGAAAGTGCTACAGTAGCCAAAATCCAAAAATTTTTGGATCTAAACGGGGCCTTAGTAGGAGTATACAAAAACTCCTGTTCTGAGTCATGACAGATGGAGTAACACCCGAATTCACACATGCTGCCATGTGAATGGATTCGATTAAACCGATGCAACATAATGATAGATTAACGCGGACCACGAAGAGCAGCAACGGCCAGGAGTGATTACAGGTAATCTATCCTTCCAAAAAAATTCAACATCAAATACTGCTTTACAGGTTCCTAGCATCTTGATAGCTGCAGGCATCGACAACTGTTTTTTTTTTTTTTGAGAGGATGCTTAGCACGTATTTTATTAAGAGAAGTTGGAAAATAAGTATACGTCCAAAATCACTTCATGACGAGGTGCCATGGATGATTGGGTAAACATAAACACAAGACACCGCTAGATGATAGAATACACTTGGTTGTAACTAACTAAGAGACCAATTGAGCGACTGGAGCAGCGGTTATAACGCGATGCTAGCGATGTGCAGCGCCGATCACGGACGACAAGCTGGTAAAACCTGCGCTTAGCCAGCTGTGCGCTTCGTCGACGATTAGGCGGAGTAGCTCCTGTGGTGTTCTGGAGATCCTGTCAAAAGTTCGACGGTTTCGCTCCTTCCAAGACGTGAGCAGCACTACCGAGTCGAACTCCTTCCTAGCAGGCTTAGGTACCAGCTTTCTGGAGCGCAGCCACCAGTCCACCATGGTTGCATCAGCCTGAGGAGCGATACCTTGCAAGCCGGCCAAGCGGAGCAGACGATACCAGGTCTCCCTGGCGAACACGCACGAGGTGAGAAGATGATCCGATGTCTCGCAGCCTTGATCGCTAAAGACGCGAGTGGCGTTTTGGTTGTAAGTTCATATCAAGTCCAATTGCAACCTAGCAGTATTTGCAAAAAAAAAAAATGCCAATAAACTCCACCTTAGGAAGCGTCATGGAGGCATGTGCACTACATGATTACGGTTCTTTGCCGAGTGCAGGCCGCACTCGGCAAAGCCCGCTTTACACTCGGCAAAAGCTTTGTCGAGTGCCACACTCGGCAAAGAGCACTCGGCAAAAGAATTCATCGGCAAAGAATTCTTTGCCGAGTGCCACCTGTCGAGCACTCGGCAAAGCCTTTGCCGAGTGCCATATCAGCACTCGGCAAAGTTAACGTCCACCGTCATCTGCCGGTTTCTTTGTCGAGTGCTGACGTGGCAGGCACTCAGCTAAGAGTTTTTAATTTTTTTAAAAAAAATAATATTTGCCGAGTGCCGCTCTGACAGGCACTCAGCAAAGTAATTTTTTTTGGAAACAATCTTTGCCGAGTGCTGACACTCGACAAACTTATGGTCACTTTGCCGAGTGCCGTGTCAGCACTCGGCAAAGCTGTTGTGCTGGGAAAAACTTTCCTAGCTTTGCCGAGTGTTTGCACTCGGCAAATCTGGGTAAATTTTTTTTCAGTTTTTTCACATTCCATCTGAAGGGTCGAGATGGCGACTAGAGGGGGGGGTGAATAGTCTTTTCTAAAACTTAATCGCGTCGACTAACCGATACAAATGCGGAATTTAAACTAACGGTCTAGCCAAGACTACACCCCACTATATGTGTTCACTAGCACCTTGCAAAGATAACAATTAAGCAATAAAGGTGCCGGGCTAGCTAGAGCTCTCCTAAACAATTCTAGGAGCAAGGTTACACAAACCTATGCCACTAGTACTTTAAGTGACAAGGGAGCTCCTACACATGCTAGTAAGCAAAAGCACAAAGCTAACTAAGCTCACTAGCAATGCTCAATAACAAGGCAACCAATGCCTAATTAGAGAGCGCAAATACTTAGCTACACAAACTAAACAATGTGACTAACAAGGTTTCTAAAACTAAATTAACCACGCAAGGGAGCTACTTCTATGCTACACAAGCAAGAAGGTAATTAGCAAGCTACACAATCTATCTAATTACAAGAGCAACTACACAAGCTTAATATGTATAAAAGTAATTGCAAGCTTGTGTAATGGGGATGCAAACCAACGGGAAGAACAAGGTTGACACGATGATTTTTCTCCCGAGGTTCACGTGTTTGCCAACACGCTAGTCCCCGTTGTGTCGACCGCTCACTTGGTGGTTCGGCGGCTAATTAGCATCACCCGCTAAGCCCGCACGTCGGGCGCCGCAAGAACCTACCCCTTGAGTGAGGGTAGCTCAATGACACGCTTTACTAGAGTTGCTCTTCGCGGCTCCCGCGGGGCGAGCACAATGCCCCTCACAAGCACTTCTCCGGAGCGCCGCACAAGCTTCTTGCGCGCTTCGACGGAGACCACCACCAAGCCGTCTAGGAGGTGGCAACCTCCAAGAGTAACAAGCACCACCGGCTTGCAACTCGATCACCTAGTGCCACTCGATGCAACCTCACGATGCAATCGCACTAGAATCGCTCACTCACACAATCGAATGATCGCTATCAAGTATATGTGTGATGGAGGGCTCCCAAGCACTCACAAGCATGGACACTAAGTCCCTTGAGGTGCTCCACACCAGCCATGGCCGAAGGCCACTTCTATTTATAGTCCCAAGGGCTAAACTTGCCGTTACCCCTTCACTGGGCAACGGTCGGGCCGACCGGACGCTCCGGTCGTGTTGACCGGACGCTGGACCTCAGCGTCCGGTCGCTCGCAGACGACCATGTGTCCCGGTTCCAACGGTCACTTGACTTGACCGGACGCAGCAGCACTCAACTGACCGGACACTGAACCCCCAGCGTCCGGTCGTTTCCAGTAAGCTCCCGAGCATGACCGGACGCGTCCGGTCGAACGCGATCGGACGCAGCCAGCGTCCGGTCACTCTCCAGCTACTACGTCACCGTACGTCAGCCTGACCGGACGCAGCCTTCCAGCGTCCGGTGCATTCAGATCCAGCGTCCGGTCAGTTGACCGACGCCGGCATCTTCGTGACCAACTCGTTTTCACTTCTAACTTCTTCACCCTTGCTTCAATGTGCTAACCACCAAGAACTTGCATCCGGCGCAATAGAAAATAGGCATTCCATTTTCCCGCAGTCAGAGACGACCATGACCCAAACCCATCTCACCCCTGCAAACACCACCTCCTTTGTAAATGTGCCAACACCACCAAGTGTACACCACAATGTGTATGTGTGTTAGCTTTTCACAATCATTTCCCAAAGGATGTTAGCCACTCAACTTGCCACGCCACTCGATCCTAGCGACAATGCAAAGTTAGATCACTCGAGTGGCACTAGATGACCGATATGCAAACAAGTTTGCCCCTCTTGATAGTACGGCCATCTATCCTAAACCCGGTCATAAACTTCTCTACACACCTATGACCGGTGAAATGAAATGCCCTAGGTTATACCTTTGCCTTGCGCATTCCATTCCATCTCCTTCAATGTTGATGCAACACATGCACCAACACGATCAACAATGATATGATCCACTTCATATCATCACATGATCATATTGGTTCATCGATCTTGACTTTACTTGCTCTTCACCATTGCCATCGTCCATCGGCGCCAAGTCTTGCTCAAGCTTCACCGCCACGCGGTCCATCACTCCAAAGCCTTCGACTTGCCCTTCACGCTTGCAACCGGTCCATCAAGCCAAGTCTTGTCTTGATCTTCTCCACCTTGATCACATGACTCAATGTCATGTCTCATGTGCAATAAGCTCCTTCATCATCACATGTGTGAGCTTTGCAACATCTCCAAGCCATTTTCACCTCCATGGCATATGTTGCTCACACACATGTACCTGTGGACTAATCACCTGTGTATCTCACATAAACACAATTAGTCCACCTAAGTTGTCACTCAATTACCAAAACCAAACAAGGACCTTTCACCATCCATGCAATATCACATATATTCAACACAAATCCATACAATATCACATATATCACATATATATCACATTCCATCCATACAATTCAACACAAATCCATCCACAAGTTCATCCGTAACAAATCCATCCATCCATCATAAGTACATCCATACAAATCCATCACTAGTCCAACATAAGTCCAACATAACCCTCACAGAAGCCAATCCATCACTAGTCCAACATAACCATCACAAGTTCAAAAGCGAAATGAGAGGTACCTACTGCGTCCCTTGGTCCCCATGGCCCCCAGAGTGTGAAGAGCTCCTAGATGGCCACGAAGGCCACTCTTGCTGCGGAGGGCCACCCTGGAATGTCCACCTGGGCGGCGAAAGATGGCCGCCTATCCACCCGGAGTACCCGTGCTGCGTAGACGGAGGAACGCCACCTGGCCACGTGTACTGTGGAGTCGGGCCAACCGTGCCAACCGGCCACCCGTGCTGTGGAGAAGGGCCACCTGGAGGAGTCGGGTTCGAACCCGCCGACTGTGCCTGCACAAAGGAGAAGCGATCTCATTAGTACCTGCAGGATGGCCACACAAGCTAAAGCAATAAACAACCATATATACTCACCGGAGTCCCTATAGGACTAGGAGGAGGGGGTGGAGCGAACAGCGAGGGAGGCAATGGAGGCAGGACCAAACCCAGGATCTGAAGGCCCTGAAAGTAGGTCGCCATGTCCTACAGCTGATGCGTCGAGTGCTGCTGGACAGCCTCCAGCTGACACGCCGACTGCTGCTGGATAGCCTCCAGCTGCCGCTAATGGGCCTCCGCCTGGGCCATCTGCTGGGCCTGCAATATTACACCCGCAAGGTTTAAACAATGCAAAGGCCAGGTACATGTGTAAAACCAGTGAACGACGAATAAAACTGTACTTACCTAAAATGCCGCCATCATCTGCATGGAGCTCGGCTACCGAGGTGCTATGGGGATGTCGGAGGAGCTCGTGCTGGTTTGTCAAATCTGGCTTAGTCTAGGAACAGAGGACGACTCGATTGCGCTGTTGGCCATCCAGTACCGGCCATGCTGCTTCCCTCCTCCCAACCTCATCACGAGGTCCGTATCCAGGGGCTGGGTGGCCGGATCGAAGTCCTCCCCATGGCACGTGCGAGCCGCCGATGTGTACTCGGCAAGCTTGGGGTAGACGCTCGCGTTGGTGTATGCGTCGGCCCTATCCTCCGGGTTGTAGACGTTGTCCGCTGCTGTCGCTGGGCCCTTCTGAGCCAGGGTGTACCCCATGAATTCATTGATTTCCTGGCCACCATGCGACTGGGACTGCGAGGAAAACACAAAGATGATTACAAGTAATGACAATTGAGCGCTAGAATAAATAAATAAATAGATCAATAGAAGCGTACCCATCTTTCCATGTAGACTGGGAGGGGCCGGTTCCCTTGGTTGTGTGATGGCCCTTGCATCTCCAAACGGCACCTCCGACGGCTTCTGCGCTGAGTGTACGTGTCCTCCGAGACCCACTTGTTCACGAATGTCCACCCAGCAGTCTTTGTACTTGGAGCACCAAACAGGACACATCTGCATGACATCAAGTATTTGACATGTCACAAGATGAATTGAAGCCTACTTATTTTTCATGGAAGGAATCAGAATGAATGTTTCCTACTTACCTGGAGGTACTACTCCCTGGTGAGGTCGGTCTCCCTCTGGAGCATCATCTGCCTGGCTTCCCTCTTCCTCACCACCCAGCCAAGCACGTCAGCGTTGTAGGTGATGATGCACTGGATACGCCCCTCGTGGTACAGGTCCTTGAGTCGCTCTCTGTAGACCTTGTCCTGCACTCACGCCGCCTTGGCCTGTTTCCCATCCTCACACGTGAAGTAGTCCAGCATACAGACATCATTTATCATTTCATTATTTCAAGAACGTCCAACATGTCATATGAACAAGTAGTGAAAACATCAATGGTTACTTACTTGTCACCGCAGGGTCGAATCACCGGGCGACGGGAAGGCGCGAGCGGCGCTGAAGGGAGGGACGAGGGCCTGCGCGAGTAGACCTTGCTCGAACCTGAGGAAGGCGTCTCCCCTAGTGTCGCCTCGCCCCCGTGGTCCGAGTCCGATGAGGAAGAGGAACTGCCGGTCGTCGTCGTCGGCACCCCCTGTTGGGGCGTCGGGTCGGGAGGCAACTCCAGCCTCCTCGTCGCCGAGCGACATCCGCGGGGCCTCCTCTCCCTGCTCGTCGACGGCTCCACCGATGGCGGCTCCTCATCGGCGGTGGGTGAGCGGTCCCTCTGGTAGACCGAGGTGATCCCCTGTCGTAGCTGCTGCCTTCCGCCCGGCATTTTTTCGAGTGCCTGCAATGACAAAGATTAAACCCTTGTTCACAAATAAACGAGAAGTACTTGTAAAGAGATGCAAAATGAACAAAACATAATTGCAAGGTAATAATAATAACAATATATTATTACATGAATTAGAAATTATCTCCACGAATGGCAGTGACTGGCGTGTCGTCATCATCATCACTATCACTATCACTATTGTCGTCATTACTATCAATATTGTCGAGCTCGTATAAGTCCTCATCATATCCATGAACGACATCATCTCCATCGTCCCCATCATCTACATCGTCCTCAATAACTCCATCGCACTCCATCCTCCATCGCTCAAGCATTCTTAAGTCCTTGGCATTCTGCACCTCATCACCCTCGTCCTCATCGATGTCGTTGTCTACTTCCATGCCCATCAGCGAAGTTATGTCTATCTCCAAACTCCCTTCTAGCCCCTCAGGTTGATAGAACTCTCCGCTATCTGTCTTTGGGTCAAAGTTGTAATCATCATTGTTTGGGACAGGCGCTTTACCGCGCGGCGATACCAAGTTGTAACACCCCGGTGTTACGATCCTATTTAGCGCCGCGATTTAGGCCTAAGTAAAACTTTCGAAATGAGTTTCTCGAATTTTTTTTATTTAAAACATACGTGAAGCGATAAACGAATCTTGTGTGACTTAGTTTCGCGGACTCGAATTAAGCGCTCAAGTTAAATCACGCCGGGCGTAGAAATAATTAGGAATGTCGAACGGCAATTCTGGCCAATCGATAACAAATGGATCGTTCTATTAGATTAAGCATGAAAAGCAACTTTTGTAAATAAAATAAAATTCATTAATAAATAGAACGATATACATATACATATATATATAGCTTTTGAATCAAATTTAAATTCGAGCTTGTTGAAATTTTCCTGTGCCTAGACGTTACAAATTGACTAAAGCAGTAAACCGTTATAATATATATATATATATACACCACAATGGCTCTAAATCAAAGTATGTGCATGCATGCTATCGATTGTCTCATTTCACACACACGCATATATATATATATATATATATATATATATAAAGTTGACTTCACCATGTACCGCGCGGTGTGTTGCCTGCATGTCCGTCTCTGCGTCCTTTGAATCATGATGGGGCGTTTCTCTGCTGCTGCTACCTCTGCCCGTTCGGTCCTTGTCTGTCTCCGATTGTTTTTCCACGCCGTGCCACGGAGGTGCCTGTGCGTGCACGTTGGCTTTTGTCATTCAGTCGCTACGCGCCAGGTCTGGCCGGGTCACTCCGTGTCGGCAGCATTGCTTCTCTCCCTCCTCGTGCTGCTGTCCCCGTCGTTGTTTTATTTTTGACTACCGAACCCCTGCCGTCCGTCGTGAGCCCAAGCCCACCACCACCGCAGTGGCCGAGTCTCTTGGCCAGCTGTTTCCCCGAGCTGTCCCCGCTCTTTCCCTTGCTCAAGGCCGAAGCACCGACGCCCTCTCTGTTTCTCTCTCGCGCTGCTTGCGCGGGCTCGTCTGCACTGCCTCGGCGCTGCCCCTCCGTCTTTGTTGTTTTTCCAAGCCGAGCACCCACCTAGGCGGCGTCCGCAGTCACAGTGCCTCCCACCGCACTTGACTCTCCCTTCCGTGCGCTCGCGCCCCTGTCCTTGCCGTGTCCGGACCGCGGTCGCTAGAGCCCCTGCGCCGGTGCCCTCCTCTTCCTTCCTCGCGTACGCGCGCACCTCGGCCTCACGCTGGCCCGCGCCCTCGGCTCCGCGCTAGAGCTGCAGCCGCACCTCAGCCATGGCCGCGCACCACTCCGCGTTGGTCTGGCGGCTCCTCAACGCTCCACCAGCGCGCATCCTCGGTCTAGCTCTGCCCCGCTGCCTCTTCCGCATGGTCCCATGCCGCGTCCCCGCGGTCGCATCCGAGCTGGCTGCTCCTTCGCCACCACCACCGAAAGTAGCCACGACGAGCCCCATGCCTCATCTCCTCCGGTGGTCTCCCAGCCAGAATCGACTCACCCCGGTGCTCCCCCTCCAGCGCGTGAGCCCCCACTGCCACGCCGTTTCTGCGGATCCACGGCGCCGCCCCCTTCTCAGCTCGCCTCGCCAGCCGCGACCCGCGAGCTCCCGCCGTTCTGAGCCGTCTCGCCAGCCGTGACTATCGCGCCCTAGAGTGCTACCGCGCTTCTCCCGCTCGCCGAGCCACGCTGCTCTCCTGAGCGGTTGCCTCGCCGTCGTCTACTCCCGCGCCATGGTAGCTGGTGCCGTGGAGCCGGCCGTCGCGACCGCTACAGCGCCACCACCTCACCTCCCTGCGTGCCCCAGTCCCGCGCGGTCCTGTGGTTCCCCGGCGCCTGAGCCGCAGCGCGCTGGCGTCCCACCGTCACCCGTGTCGGTGAAGCACTCCCGCCATGGCTGCGCCTGCGGTCGCTCATGCCTACACTATTGTGAGGCCACGCCTCGCCAGCCGTGGTCCACGCCACAGCAGCCGCGCTGCCCTTCCGCGCCGCCCCGCCGTCGTCGATGCCGGCTTGCCTGCTGCCTAGAGCTGGCGAAACGCTCCCGTCCCGAAGCTGTCCCGCCGCTGGCCGGTGATTTTTCCCCGTCCATGCTTCGCATTGTGGAACTGTCTACCAATGGGCCATCTGCACTGCCAGCCCTGTTGGGCCGCACGTACGTCTCGACAGGCCGGGTGTCGCGCGCCCTGCGTGGGCAGCCCGCTCCAGTTGCTTCCCGCCGGCGGGCTGCTTGGGCCGGTCTCGCTGGGCCGCCACGCGTCCGTCCACCTGGGCTGCTGGGCTAGTTTCATTGCCGTCGGCCTTTTTCATTTTTAAGGTATTTTCTAATTTACTGCTGAAGTAAACTTGTAAGATAAATATAAAATAGCATAGGAGTCCAAAAATAGCGAAACCAGTTTTGTTGAGTCTCTAAAATTAGGACCTACCTATTAGTGTATTTTGTTCATATAGTTCGATGATAATTTTGGAAGCCATATAATTAATCTAAGATATTTAATATTGCAAAATATAAACTTGTAGGAACTTCCGTGATAAATTGGTAATAGTATTGGATGTGAAATCTTTGTAGTAGGTTCCTAGCTGTATTAGGTACTCGTGGTAAGTTTTGTACCTCTAGAATAATCAGTTTGCTAGATGTATAATGATGTTCTATTTCAAATAATGATTAAATCGATAGGATAAAATGAAGAATCCACTTGGGTTTATATAACTAAAATAATTGTTGGGAAATAACGCCTTATCCGACAATGTGTATATGTAGCATAAGTACGGTTGTCGTTAGAACTAGCCCGTTAACTCGAGAGGCGTACATCGTATTTTACGAGTCATGATGGCAGTTGATTAATTACATCTTTGCATTGCATCGCATGCATATCATATAGGTACGATGATGGATCAACGGATCGATCGAAGGATGATTGGGAATCCGAAGATGGTGTAATGGTATTCTCTCTAGAAGATGATGCGATGGGCTTGTTATTCAGCTGATGGTGGATGATCTGAAGATGCAGATACTAAATTTTTAATATATCTTACCTAGGCAAGCCCCAGTGCATAACCCCTACTTTTCTGCAGTTTAAATTATATTTGTGCATTAAGTTTTAAGGAGTTGAATGAAACCCACTTGCATATATATCTTTACCCTATGAGTCTTACTAGTATGACAGGATCGCGTAGATTGCTATGCTACAGGACTCCGGTAGAAGTCGAGTGATTGCCTATTACTCGTGAGATATAGGAAATATGTTACTATATGATTATCACTTGGAATATAAAATGGTGGAAAGGAAAAATGGTGACCGGGCAGGGATATGGTTTGGATATTGGAGGGTGTAAGAAGTTGTGTCGCCGCGGAGGCGGGTCATAGCTTGGTTACACCGTTTTTCCCTGTCTGGTCGGTTAAGGACCGATCATTGCATATGACTCTAGCCAGGTCACAGACTTATTATCCCGAGCACATACTTGTGTATGGGCGCTTGGAAAGCTTGTTGCTCTCTTGTCGCGGATCCAGCTCTTTCCGGACCGACTGTCAGGGTTTTATTTTGGTGGAGGAGGTCCTTGCACCGCACTAAGTCCGGGACTCAGGGGCGGGGGCTTGGAGTCCTAGTTTGGACGGGGACCTGGACACCCAGGACAGGAGAGTGATGGGTTGGTTCTGCTTGTGTTGGGGGTACAAGCGGGGCGTGTGTTTTTGGGGTACCCAGCTGGGGGCATTGATTCGCGAATCGCCGGGCTATCCAGTACGGCTTATCTACGGTTTAGCATCGTAGTAAGAACTGGAAGATGAAAGATGGAAGATGGACAAAGAAAATCTGATTGCTTACTACCTGCTTGAAAGTAGCACTGGTGCTTATATAGAATGGTTAGTTAATGAACCAATGCGGCTATTAATAATAATCAAATATAAGGACGCACGCTTAGTAATGCTTTCTGCAAATGCAACCCACAAAATAGATAGCCTTGCATATCCTTGGAGTCTTTTCTTTTCTCCTATCGGGTAAGTCTTGCTGAGTACAATTGAGTACTCAGGGTTTTATTTCCCCTGTTGCAGGTAACAGGTGGAGGCTTGAGCTGACTTTTATGTGTGGATTCCTCCTGGTGGGCTCAGAGAGGATTTCCTTTACGCTGCGATCATAGTTGCTATTTATAACTCTCACCAAATGCTTTTATAAATGAAAGTTCATAATCTGTTGTCGTAGTGTATATATCAATACTTCATCATGTCATTAATAGATGTTTATTTCTGCTGTAACTCTGTTCACATGTTTCTATTCCATTGTTCAATTAAATTATTTATAACTCTGATAATATGATTTCATTCCGCTGTTATATTAATAAATATTATACTCTGATGTTGTATTAAAAGTGATGTAAGAAATGGTTACAAATGATGTAAGCTTTATTCTCTCATTTGTGATCCTGATGGTAAAAATGTGGATTTTTGGGTTCTCCCCTGGGGTGTGTCCAACGGAACCGAGTAATTTAGTGTTCTCCCTCGAGTGCTTAGTGTCTAATGGAAGACAAGCACTCCTGTGAGGCATTAGATTAGGCGGTTCTGCCACACAAGTGCACAAGGTACCAACCCGTAAGCTTCTCATCTTTTTGGCACGCCCATGGGAGATAATAAACTTGCCAGGCCTGTTGAGCCACAATATAGACATCGTCTCCTTTATAGATGGAATCCTATCGAATTTCGACTTGCCCAATCTCAGGGGCTCTTCTCATGACTTCAGGATCGAACCAATGGCATTTGAAACCACTGGATTAAGAGCTTTGGGACCCTCAAAGTTGAGCTCATATATTTCTTTGACTATGTCGTAATAGTCACGCTCATCGGTGCCGGGCGTACGAACTCCGGTGCACATGGTGCTTCGGTTGGGCCGACACTGCTCGTAGCTTCTCGTGCGAAAGCGATAGCGATAGCCATTCGCATCATAAACGGTGAATGACTTGACCCTATGGGAGAAGCCCCTGCCAACCTATTTCAATTCATCACTCATTTCTGCATCCGTGTGGTCCTGCAAGGTGAGGCCAGGTAGATCGTTACATTACTCGCTCCTAGGAGCAAAGTGGAATCTCAAAGTTGGAACGAGGTCAGTTGGATGGTACCTTCATACAAAACTAGGAAATAAAATCAGGCACACCATATTTGAGAAGATGGTCTTCTTCTTGAGGGGAAGGAGCCCTATTCCCTCTCTAGTATTCATTAATAAATTCCCTAAAAAAACAAGAGACAAGGGGGTTAGATCGATAGGTGGAGGATAGTGATGGCGTATGTAACAAGCTCATTGAGAACTTACCTCTGATAAGGATTCACTTCTTCAAGGTTCAACAACATGTAGAGGAAGATAGTGCGCCACTCATAATCTCGCAAGTTCTTGGGGGTACATGCGCTTCCTCTTCTGAGTTGCCCTGTGAAAAGAATGAGGTTCGATGAACTCTCGACGGCGTTGTGACAAGGGGGTGGATTGTGCACGCTGGGAAGGGTCTCATTATAGTACGCCGTTGTGAAGTTCGACACCTCCAGAATGAATGCCTCTGTCATGGAAGCCTCAATTTTGGCTTTATTTTTACACTTTTCCGAAGAACCTTTAGTCACCTCTTGATTGGATAGCACCAACGGGCCTGCACGCCCCCCCCCCAAACGTGCCTCACGCAGTAGGTGCAAAATCAGATGCTGCATCGGCAGGAAGAAGCCGGGTGGAAAGATCATCTCCATCTTGCAGAGCAACAAAGGTGCAAGATGCTCTAGTTCAGCAATCGCGGCCCGAGATAACTCCTTGGCACAAAGCTGGTGGAAGAAATAGCTCAACTCTGCTAGTACGCGCCACACTGGCTCGGGGAGGTATCCCCGGGTCATCGCAGGAAGGAGCCGCTGAATCCATATGTGGAAGTCATGACTCTTCATCCCGTTGACTTTCATAGTCTTGAAGTTCACTTTTCTACTCAGATTCGCCACATACCCATCAGGAACATTAACGTCTTGATCCACTGCGGTACTTCCTTCCTATTGCCCCTTTTCAGGATGTAATCGGCTAGGCCCCTTTTCCATATCTTGCCGGGCGCAGGGGTCTTCATAACTAGCTTTGGTCTATCGCACATCTTTTCCACATCCAGTCTAGCCTTAACGTTGTCCTTTGACTTTTCCTTTATGTCCATGAGTGTTACCCAGAGTGCCTCAGCGTCATTCTTTTCTGTGTGCATTACATCGATGTTGTGTGGAAGAAAAAGGTCCTTGAAGTAGGGGAGCCTAGTCAAGCCCGATATATGAGTCCACATGTGTTCGGTACCATATCCAATAAAACCACCCTTGACTTCATCAATTTGGAGAGCCTCTATCTCGGCAAGGACCTCAGCACCGCCCATAATCTAAGGAATGGGGTCGGTGACTTCAACACCTTTCGTGAAGTGCTTGATGTCTCTTCTGAATTCATGGTTGTCAGGCAGGAATTGACGATGTATGTCGAACGAAGAATACTTGCCACCCTTATTCAGCCAGGTGAACATCACAGCTGCCTTGCATGTTGGGCAAGGGAACTTCCTGTGAACACACCTCACGTTGAATATGCCATATGCTAGGAAGTCATGCATTGAATACTAGTACCACACATGCATTGTGAAGTTCTTCTTTGTAGCTCGGTCGTACGTCAGTACTCCCTTTTCCCAAGCATCTTGCAATTCATCCCACACTGGCTGCATGAACACACCCATATTGTTGCCCGGGTGTCCAGGTATTATCAGCGACAAGAACATGTTCCTAGGTTCAAAAATGACGCTGGGGGAAGATTGAGGGGGATCACGAAAATGGGCCAACAAGTGTACGGGGCCTCCATCATTCCAAACGGGTTGAACACATCTATTGCCAGCGCTACACATACATTCTGAGCCTCCATAGCTTTGCCAGGATGCATGTCATCAAAGTGCTTCCATGCATCACCATCCGATGGGTGTATCATCTTGTCAGGACTGTATCTTTTGCCATTCTTGTGCCATGTCATTTGTTTCGTGGACTCCTCTGTCATGTACAGCAGTTGGAACCTTGGTAGGAAAGGAAGGTACCGTAGGACCTTCTCAGGGATCTTAGACTGTTTCTTCTTGCCATCACTACCGTCTACCTCCACAAACCTAGAGGCTTTGCACTTTGGACAGTGCGTTGCTTTCTCGTGGTCTCCCCTAAATAGGATGCACCCATTCGGACAAGCATGGATCGGCTCATATGGCATCTTAAGTGCACGAAGGAGTCTCTGTGACTCGTACGTGTTCTTCAGCAGGATGTGACCCTCTGGAAGCAGTTTGCCCAAAACTGTCAACATGGCATCGAAGCCGTCTCGACTCAGGCTCAATAGCGACTTCAACGCTATTAGGCGTGAAATAGCATCCAGTTGCGAAACCATTGTCTTCTCATGAAGGGGCTTCTGTGCCGAATCTAGCATGGCTAAGGACGCCTTTGCGGTTTCCTCTAGATCCTCCTCCTCCTCCAATCCTTCAACGAACCGTGCATTGTGAAAGTCTGCCATCATGTCTGCCATCCCGGCATCTCCATCATACTCCTCAAGGCGTGGTCTCACCACCTCCTCTCTAATACGATCGCCTTCACCATGGTAGATCCAGCGGGTATAGTTTGCAACGAATCCATGCTTGTAAAGATCTCTCACCACCTGACTCTTTTGTTTTCTTTTCGTGTTCTTACATTTGCTACAGGGACACGGCATCCGACTCGACCCTTTAGCAGCCTTGCCAAATGCATGCTCCAAGAAATGACCGGTCCCCCTAACCCATTCATGGCTCTTTCTTGCGTAGCCCGTGTACATCCACTCACGGTTATCCATCCTCTGTCATACACATATGTAAGCGAGTAATAAAACCAGCAATTGCATCTACACGGCGTTCCTACCATCTAATAGGTGAAGGATAGGTCCTAATCCCACCCGAGGATGCGTAGATAAGGTTAGCTTCCATGCTCCACTCCTATCCGAGACAGAATTTCGGCAGCACCTCCCCGCTGTTCTCCCGATACACGTCCTGCAAAGGAGAGTGTGTATCCAGAGAACAACAGGGAGGTGCTGCCGAAACTCCGACTCAGACGGGAGCAGAACATGGAAGCTAACCCATCTACGCATCCGCGGGCTGTCCAAAAAATGTGGACAATCCGAAAGAGATACGGTGGGAACCGTATCTCTTTCGGATGGGAGACGCCTAACTGGGTGATGAGATCTACGACCAAGGTACGGGTACAGGGGTTATACCTAGGGTGGCGGTGCTGTGGTGAGGCAATGCTGTGCAGGTAGACCGACACGGCGCGGGGCTACTTCGGATCCGCTCTTCTCTGCAAAACAAGAAAATACTGTCATTTCCAAAAAAAAATCGGCAGAACCTCCCCTGCACGGTTAGGTTCCCAAAACCTGCAAAAAATCATCGGCACGATGGCCGGCAACCACACAAACATCCACAAGTACACATTTAACACCACAAGCATACATCACAACCATATACTTTAATTATGAAGCCATAAAACCTCCTCCACCTCCAACTCTACATCCACCTCCATCACCACTACCACCACAACCCCACCACCACTTCCACCTCCACAAACACCTCCATTTACTCCACCACAACCACCTCCACCACCATCACCACCACAACACAACACAACACAACACAACACAACACAACACAACACAACACAACACAACACAACACAACACAACACAACACACGGCTACACTACTACGAGAAAGGAAAAAGGAGAAAAGAGAGTGTATGTAGGACTGCGTGGACGGACTGGTGGGCCGCTGAGCGAGGTGTGGTCGACGACATGCGAGGATGTCTGGGCGTCGGGGATGGGTTGGTTGGCAGCGCTTCCTCCTCCTCCTCTTCTTCTCCTTCTCCTTCTCCTTCTTCCCCCTCTTCCTTCCTCCTTCCTCTCCTTCCTCCTCTTCTTCGACCAGCCGGGGCAAGGGGCCGGGGCCGGGGACGGCGACAAGGGGCCGGGCCGAGGGCGGCGGCGCGGCGGGGCTGGGACGGGGCCGAGGCGGCGCGGCGCAGCACGGCCGGGTGGAGCGGCGTCGGGGCATAGCCGGGCGGCGGGGCACGGCCGGGGCGCAGTGTGGCGGCGGCGCAGTGGGGCCAGACCGGGGTGGCGCCGGGACGGGGCCGAGGCGGCGCGCCGAGGCAGGGCCGGGGCGAGGCGGCGCGTGCGGCGGCGGCGGCGCTGCGCGGTGGCATGCGGCGGCGGCGGGCGCGTGCGTGCTCGCGTGTGTGTGGAGTGGTGTGTGTGGCCGTGCGCAGTCAGTTTTGTGGTGGGCCGCGCGCTTTGCCGACTGCCAGATCGGCTGGTACTCGGCAAAGACTCCATCTTTGCCGAGTGCCAGTACTCGGCAAAGAGCTGCCACGTGGCCGGCTCAGGGGCCACTAGGCCGGCTCGCCTTTGCCGAGTGCCACGTGGTCGGCACTCGGCAAAGGACCTCTTTGCCGAGTGCCAGCCCTAGCACTCGGCAAAAAAAATTTTTTGATTTTGGCCGCCAGTTTTGTTGTGAAGCATTCCTACAGTACCATGATCAACATGTTCAATTTTGGCACATTTTTAGTACATTTTGCTATATTTTTTCACTTTATTTCGATTTGTTGAATTTTTCCAGAAAATATAGGTTTGAACTGCGGGTGCATCGAATATTCGATTTGAATGATTCAAAAAACGATATTCTTGTTTTTGAGTGTAAAGTTAGGCCAAATCCATGAACTGAGACAAAATTTCGATTAACGTGCGCACGGGGCAACGCCACCATCTTCCGTGCGGGCGGTTTTTTTATTCTAAAAAATGCAAACGAATTTCGAAAATCACGAAACTTGTCGAGATGTCATGATATCGTATGCGTATGCTGTGGTCAAAATTTGAAAAAGTTTCCAGCACGTTGCACGTACGATGTTCACAAACCAGTACATCCTCACATGTGATATAGAGATATCACATGTGGGGATGTACTGGTTTGTGAACATCGTACGTACAACGTGCTCGAATTTTTTTGTGAACATCGTACTAACGGCAGGCACTCGGCAAAGGTGACGGCCATGGATGCCGTTTGCCCCCTGACACTCTTTGCCGAGTGCCCATGTTTGCCGAGAGCCCGGCACTCGGCAAAGAACTTTTTTGCTGAGTGCCTGAGTTTGTCGAGAGTCAGGTACTCGGCAAAGCGTCCTTTGTCAAGTGCTAGGTTTGGCGCTCGGCAAAGTGGCTCTTTGCCGAGTACCCGAGTTTTGCCACTCGGCAAACCTCTACACACTCGGCAAAGATCCAGTTTCATGTAGTGGTCCCATTCAAACACACTTTGGCACATCAGCATGTGTTTATTTACGTTCGCTCTACTTCCCGTGTGCTATCTTCGGTGGTCCCATTCGCATGTGCGCTTTTGCGGTGACCAAATTACTCTTTGTCAGCGAGTTCTTTCGTGTGGAGGCATCGGCCCATAACATGGGCCTCATCAACCCCTCATGCAACGGGATAAGGGAAGGCCCTGGGTTGGCTGCCCGGCTTCTTGGGCCTTGATTGGCCAGGTAGCCCACGGGTGTCCTTCCTTTTCGTTTTGTTCTTTTTAAATTTCCAGTTCTATTTGCTGAAATTTATTTGCTATATTCAAGTTTCATTTTCCAGAGCATTCCCTCACGAGCCCCACGTTCCCAGCGAACCTGCTCTCGTCCTCTCTCCATCCATCCAGAATCCATGGCCCAATGTCACTTCTTGCCCACCGAATGTGTCGGCGCGTATGGTGGGGTGCCTGCTGAGGCGGTGCTGGTCCGCGTCGATGTCAGAGACGAAGAACGCAAGCGCCTGTGGTGACCCGCTCGACGTCGTCAGCTCGTGGAACTCAGGGCCCTGTTCACTTCAGCAGAATCAGTTCTACTTTTTAAAGTTATGGTATAATATTTTTCTCTCATAATAAATCAGTTCTACAAATCAACCGCAACAGCAATAAGTCCAACCGAACGGGACCCATGTCTTGATGCCGTCGCCAACCACCTCCCCGCTGCACACCAACCCTGCCATCGCTGCCGCCCACTGCCACGCTGCCGCTGTCCAACTCCACCACCGCCTCCGCAGCGCTGGCGAATCAGGGTCGCCGAGGCCACCGGTAGGGACGGTAGCTGCAGCACCTAGATGCCGGTGACGGGCCACGCAACGAGCAACATCTCACAAGATTGTGCTCGGAGGTCCTACTATGGGCCTATGCTCGGAATGATAGTCTTTTTAGGACAGAGTGAGTATCTATTTTATTATTTTCCTAGCATATTATCTTCTCCCATAAATGGTTCTCCCTGTTGGCCCATCATGACCACCGATGGTCATGACCACACCAGCAGCGACAACTCACCGAAAACACGAGCCTACCTCCGCACGCGTACTTCCTTTTTCTTTTGTTCTTTTCGAATTTCCAATTCTATCTGCTGAAATTTCTTATATTCAAGTTTAACTACAACTCAAATTCGAATTTTAAGACAAAACCCCCTGATAAAACCAAACAAAAGGTAACCCCGACCTCAGCGGCCTAGGAACGGAAACGTGAGCACGTTGCACGTTCTGTTCTAGTTCGTGGAATGGGAATATGATGGAACATCGTTTCGAACACCGATTGAACGTGATCCACACCACAGAACCATGCTTGGCCACTTGACGGAAATCTGAGGCCTAAAATTCAATTGATGGAAGAAAAAAAAGAGGAGAGGCCGAACGATGAGTTCGACTATCTATTTTATCTTTATTATTTTATTAGAATTTTCTTGGTTTTATATTTAGTGAACACTTGTGCTAACTAATTCATTCATGATATCAACAATTTTAATTAGGATCATGTTGGTTGTTCTGGGAACACATTCCCATTACACTTGGGTACGCGTTCCATTAATCGAAGAAACAAGATCTAACTATATACCTCTTTGTCTCATGGACTTGAGAAACCACGTACCGCGTTTCCCTACAACGACCCCAATGTTTCGAGAACTTGGCTGCTATGAACCCAACCACTAGTCGACCTTTGCCAGCATGTGAACCAGCTCTTGAAAATCCATGTACGAGCTCCCACCCTCTGCCACAGCTGCTGCGGCCTTGCGGCCGAGCTCCACGGCGCGCTCCCTAATGACCTTTCCCTCGTCCCTGACAGCCGCGGCAATGGCCTCCACCATCCGCCCAGCATCAGGTATGGTGTCGGCGCCCTCCGCCACGTGCATGGCCACGCCGGCCTCCTCGACCACGATCTTGTTGAAGAAATGGTCGGCGCCCATAGGCCAGGTGAGCATGGCCACGCCGGCGGAGGCGGCCTCGAGCACGGCGTTCCTGCCGCAGTGCATCAGGAACTAGCCCACGGCGCAGTGGCGCAGGATCTCCACCTGCGGCGTCCACCCACGGATGACCATGCCCCGTGAAGCCGTGGTCGCCTCGAACCCCTCCGGCAACACGGTGAGCGTCCCCGCGGCCCACACGAAGGCCGCCGAGCTCTGAACCAGCCCGTCCGCCACGCAAGCCGCCTGCTCCAGCGACAGCGCGTGCTGCGTCCCGAAGCTGACGTAGACGACGGATCCGTCGGCGAAGGCGTCTAGCCAGGCGGCCGCCTCTGACAGCGCCACCGCCGGCTTCCCGCCCCAGTTGCCGGATGTGGTGGCCCGGGCCTCGGACAGTGGGCCTACGGCTAGCACCCGCGGGACCAATGGCGCCGAACGGCAGTCGTCCAGGTAGGTGGGCTCGAGAGCCGCGAAGGAGTTGAGGACGACGCACTCGGTGTCCAGCAGGGTCCAGAGATAGATTTGACGGATCATCTCAGATGGCTCGTCGCTGACCTTGTGGAGCCGGTACGTGATTGACATCCGGGAATGTGACGACAGCCTCTACGGCGAGCGGCGTCGGCGTCGGCACGTGGTCTCTGCGGCATGTCGCGCCAGAGGGGGCGCGAGAAGGCGACGTGCAACGCGCTGCTGGGCGAGAACGTGACGTGCCTGGCGCCGAGCTCAGCGGCGAGCGGCCGCGCCCACCTGGTGAAGAGGTCGGAGACGACGGCCGTGACGCGCTGATGGGGCACCTGGGCATTGCACCAGGCCAGGAGCGGCGCGCGCGGCAGCTCGGCCAGAGCCGGGATGAACATCCGGAAGAGGTGGAACGGGAGGTCCCTGCTGTTCTCGCCGTAGCCCGCTGGGAGCAACGGCGAGGAAGGGAACGGCAGCGTGGCGATGCCAACGGACGGGCAGGCATCCAGGAGTGGCTTGAGGAGCGGGGCGTTGCCCGCCGTGATGGCCATGGTGACCGAGAGCTCGGCGCCGCCGCGCGTGGCGAGCAGCGCGACGAGGTCGAGGACCGCCAGCATGTGGCCTTGAGTTGGGAAGGGCACGACGAGAATGTGTGGCTTGCCATTGCCATCGTTGCCCTCGCGCTTCTCTAGTGGTGGTGGTGGTGTGCACTGCGGGCTACAAGTAGCGGCAACTTTTTTCTAGCAGTTATTAAGCTATAGCGGAGCTATGGCATATAGCGTTTTTAAAAAAAAACATGAAAAATATAATTAGTTGATGCAAAAAAACATGACAATCATGAAATTTTATGGGCACAAATATGTTTCCTAGATTCCAAGAGTCTTGGGAATATTACTTAATATGATATTATAGCATGATTCATGAAACTCAAGCGTTCAATTTTCCAAAAGACCAAATTAGCATCAAAAGATACGTAGATTATAGCTAGATTGTCGCCGTTGTAGCTGAAATTGAAATAACGGCGCTATTTTAAAGCTAAAGCTATGCAACTTAGCGGCGCTAAAGCACGATTTAGCGGCCTTAGCTCATGTAGCGGCAAAAAGAACAATAGCGTAGTGTTGGCTCTCTCCAGCTGCTATAGCGGTGCTATAGCGCCGCTATAGCCGGCTATTTAAATCTATGGTGGTGTGTCCATCGTGCAGGATGGCAACCAGCAGATGACCTCACAGTTCCAGTTGTGCACAGGAGAGCAAGGCCTGAAGGCCGCCGCCGCCACCGCCACCGCTGCTGATTTTAATAGATAGATGTGGTGGTGGGCAGTCGGCCTGGCGTTATGTATTAATCTGTCATGGTCATGGTTCGAAAGGTGATAGGCATGCTAGGCTTTCCTGACTTGGCAACTACTCCCGTCACGCTCTCCATTCCAATTTCGGTAATGCTGATTAGGGCGTCCAGACGCCGGAGGCAAGGCACGTTGTCCACGTACTGTATCTACCACATAAATATCTGATACTCCCGTCACATGACCACTTAGACTTATCCTCGTTGTTTCCATCTCGTGTCTCTCTCTTCTCTGCCTCTCCATACAAAGCAAGAGCAAGATGAAGGATGTCATGGAGCTTGTGCACCTCCCCATCTCGAACTGGTGCAGCCACACGGTTCGCGCGTGTCATGGCCATACCCCACCTGCCCTCCGTACACCGCCAGTAAGCTTCGTGCCGCCGCTTAGCTCCACGCGCTGCCGCCGGAGAGCACCGTGTTGCCGACGAGCTCTGCGCCACTGAGATCTGTGCCGCCGATGAGCTCTGCACCGGTGGCCTCCGTAGCAACGAGCTTCGTGCCAGCGTCGAGCTCCCCGTCAACGAGTCTCCATTCGCCCAAGCAGCAAGAAGATGTTGCAAGCGTACGTTTTATAACACCCCAGGTGTTAGTCACGAGTTAAACGAGTTTGGACTCAAGTAAGCTATGTCAAGTGATGATTGAGAGCTCTAGTCTAAAATTTTTGAAGTGGTGATGGAAGTGTTGAGGTCAAATCTATGAAATTGAGTCCCAACTTGAACTTGGACAATACACCTTGCTTACATGTTGACCCTTTTCAAATATGGGCTTGAGTAATGTTGAAGGTGCCCCTTTCATGTGCCTCACATCTATTTCCATCTATATTGACTATTGAAAAAGTTTCATGAAGTGTGGAGCCAAGAAGTCACATGAAATGATAAGTTATAACCTTTCTTGAATTGCTTCATCAGGTGAATGGGAACATGGGATGTCGACCAAACCTTGCTACCTTGCCCAAATAAATCTAATTGAACTCTACAACAAAAGTCATGAAAGGTTCATGTTGATCAAGGGCCAAGAAAATGTCAGGGTTTATCATGATCCTGCTTTGACCTAGGTAAAACAATAGCTTCTGTACCTATGCTGAGGTTTGACCTTAAAGGAAAGTTATAGTTTAGGTGGAGTTCTTCAAACTTTGTTTTTGGACCAAGAGCTAAAATGGCCTCCAACCTGGTTAAACAGTGACCTCAAGTTTGAATGCAGTGCTCTTTTACGCTCTCAGAAATCTTTCTAAGTCCCTGATCAGCAGCAGTGAGTTGACATGTTTGCGATATTTTCTCTTGCAAAATTGTATGGTAACTCAATTTAATTCCTTAATATGAGTTGAAGTACCCTTTGTGAAGGAAACAACAAAATAAGTCTCGTCGCATTTGGAGCACGTTTGGACCACCAAATTCAGTTCCCAAAACTGCTAGTTTCACTGAACTTCGTGGACTTAACCTGAATTTCTGAATCGTGATTTCAGTTTGGAAGTAGCCTTCTTTAAGAATTAATATCTCACAAATCATTTTGATTTGGACAAACACCTTTAATCATGTAGCTCTATAACAAGGAGCAATTGGTTGATTGAATCATTGCCACATGGTCCTCATGCTTGTTCACATGACCACCACCTTGCCCATGCTCGTCGATGTGGAGAAGCTAGCGCCCTCTGCTCTCTCCCTCTCGCTCTTTCTTGCTCCCTCTTGCTCTGACTTCAGCTCGCTAGAGCAATTCTGAGCTACCGTTGACGCACCCTTTCCCATCCTTGTCGCCCTACCAGCCGCACCGCCTCCGAGCCTGCCTCCCACTCCAGCACCCTGCGCTCGTGCCCGCGGCCCAAGCCCGAGCCGAGTACGCGGCTCCCGCTGTCTGCTGCTGCCATGGCCGGGTGTAGGGTCAAAAAGGCAACTAGAGGGGGGGTGAATAGTTGTTTCTAGATTTAACCACGCTAGCTAATCGAAACAAATGCGGAATTAAAACAGTCGGTCTAGCCAAGACTACACCCCTCTATCAAAGTTCACAAGCACCTTACAAAGATCCTAATTAGGCAACAAAGGTGTCGGGCTAGCTAGAGCTCACCTATCCAATTCTAGGAGCAAGGTCACATAAACCTATGCCACTAGTATTTTGCACACCGGGGAGCTCCTACACAATTCTAGTAAGCAAATGCATAAAGCTCTTAAGCTCACTAGCAATGCTCAATAACAAGGCAACCAATGCCAAATCAAAGAGCGCAAATACTTAGCTACACAAACTAAGTAATGCGACTAACAAAGTTACACAAACCAAGTTAGCCACGCAAGGGAGCTACTTCTATGCTATACAAGCAAAAAGGTGACTAGTGAGCTACACAAGCTAACTAATTACAAGAGCAACCACACAAGCACAATGTATATAAAGGTAATTACAAGCTTGTGTAAGAGGATTGCAAACCAATGGGAAGAACAATGTTGACACAGTGATTTTCTCTCGAGGTTCACATGCTTGCCAACACGCTACGTCCCCGTTGTGTCGACCGCTCACTTGGTGGATCGATGGCTAATTGGCATCACTCGCCAAGCTCGCACATCGGGCACCGCACGAACCTACCCCGAAAGTGAGGGTAGCTCAATGACACACTCAACTAGAGTTGCTCTTCATGGCTTCCATGGGGCGAGCACAATGCCCCTCACAAAGCTCTTCTCTAGAGCACCGCACAAGCTTCTTGCGGGCTTCGACGGAGACCACCACCAAGCCGTCTAGGAGATGGCAACCTCCAAGAGTAACCAGCACCATCGGCTTGTAACTCGCTCACCTAGTGCCACTCGATGTAACCTCACGATGCAATCGCACTAGAGTCGCTCTCTCACACAATCGAGTGATCACTATCAAGCATATGTGAGTTGGAGGGCTCATGAGCACTCTCAAGCATGGACACAAAGTCTCCCAATGTGCTCAGCAACGGCTATGGCCGAAACCACCTTCTATTTATAGCCCCCATCTAATTTGTGGGACACCTCCCCCTATGTCATATCATGGGTTATCCATTTGCTAAACTTGAACTCTTGTAGGTGAGGGATTCATTCTTCATTTGATGATCACTTAAAGTTGAGGATCACTTGTGGAACCATCGTATTGCATGATTGATACCACGTGTAGATGTGATACCACTTGAAAGAATTTGCTACCATGGAATCACTTGTTGGATTTTTCAATTTTGACCATTTCTTGAACATTTGCTATCTTTATGAGTACCACTTATAGGATATCACTTGTGAGTTGATCTAGACATCACTTGTGAATTCTTGATAAAATACTTGAGTCTAGACACCTCTTAAAACAAATAAACTAGATATCCATTTGTATTGTTATCTTGTGCTTGTACTCTTATCATTATCATGAGCTTTTATGGTTGACTTGAATTAAATTGATTTGCTTAAGCTTTCAAGTCTGATTTGAACCAATGACAAGCTTCTTCACACCTCTTATAAGGGTTATCTTGCCAATGGTGTACTTGTCACTTGTTAGCAATCCAAATTAAATCAAGTACTTGGGTTCACTAGCTCATGAACAAATTCATATACTAACCACTAGATCAACTAATCATTCAAACAATAGTGGTGGGCTATGAATTTAAATATTTCATTTGTTATGCATGATCCTATGTACTATATGCAATAATCACATACTAGTAAGGGATGAAATGATCATGCACATTATAATGATACCTTTGCTATGTTGGAGTAGAGAATAGTCACATAGATTCCAATTCATTTCTCCAATAGCAATGTGAAGTCCAATTATAAGCTTAGTGAAGACCAATAGATACCATTTTAAATTCCATTCTTCACCCATATGATTTGATAACCACTAATATGATGAAGTGCACTATCTTGTTGTGGTTAGCTTGCTTCATCTTTTGATCAATGCTTGCATGAGAGCATCAATGTGAGAATACCACTTAAAATATCATGATTAGCTCTCTTTTGGGTGTTGCTTGCTTTTCTTGATCAACCCTTTTGATTTCTTCAACTAGGCATCTCAAATATCCCTCGGTTCACTACTTCCATGTTAGCCTTCCAAGTACCACACTTGATTTACCTACTACTAGGCGGCAAGCCCCTACACTAGGGAGAAGTAACCTCTCTCCATGAACCAATCTTGACACTCACTTGAAATAACTTCATTGATTGATCCAAGTGATGGACTTGACTTGATGAGTAACCTTTATTCGTTAAGTCTTTTTCTTTCTTCTTGTTTAAGTCCTTTTCTTTCTACCAAATAATTTTCAATAGTCACTAGAACTTAAACTTCATCTTGAGTTTGATCTTGATCTTCCAATTTGAGTACCAAATGTGTGTAGAGTTCACTCCTCAATCAAATTGCCTTGTACTCTTTGCTTGTCATGCTTTTAGATCATTTCAAAACCAAACTTAGGTGCCTCAATTACTTATAAACATGTTTTCAACTTGAGGACCTTTCAATCAAAGTGACTCCAAATAAATCCAATAATTGTCATTTTTCTGGCAAATTTTGTACTCTTTAAAGAAAAATGCATATCTCTTGAAACAAACAAACTAGATATCCATTTACATTATTGTCTTGTGCTTGTACTCTTATCATTATCATGAGCTTCTATGGTTGACTTAAATTAAATTGATTTACCTAAGCTTTTAAGTCCGATTTGAACCAATGACAAGCTTCTTCACACCTCTTACAAGGGTTATCTTGCCAATGTTGTACTTGTCACTTGTTAGCAATCCAAATTAAATCAAGTACTTGGGTTCACTAGCTCATGAAAAAATTCATATACTAACCACTAGATCAACTAATTATTTAAACAATAGTGGTAGGCTATGAATTTACCGTTGCCTTCGTCCATTGGTGCCAAGTCTTGCTCAAGCTTCACCGCCACACGGTCCATCACTCCAAAGCCTCCAACTTACCCTTCACTCTTGCTACCGGTCTGTCAAGCCAAGTCTTGTCTCGATCTTCTCCACCTTGATCACATGACTTAATGTCATGTCTCATGTGCAATAAGCTCCTTCATCATCACATGTGTGAGCTTTGCAACATCTCCAAGCCATTTCAACCTCCATGCATATGTTGCTCACACACATGTACCTATGGACTAATCACCTATGTATCTTACATAAATACAATTAGTCCACCTAGGTTATCACTCAATTACCAAAACCAAACAAGGACCTTTTACCAGGCCACCTGCCTCCGTGGCCGACAACCTACAGGCCAAGCCAGGGCGAAGCACGGCCGTGGCTAGCCGCTACAAGGCCACGACACCCTCCCTCGGCCGTCGTTGCCGTTTCCCCATCCATCTTCTACTCTCTGTGCGGCTCTAGGAAGAAGAATGGAGAAAAATGAATTAGAAGCTCTTTCCAGGGTTCTTGATGCTTAATGACTAGAGAGAAAGGTTTTGCAGATCTGGGCTTAGTTGATTTGTGAAATCTCTAGGGTTCCAGATGCAAAAGTGTTTTTCCTTTTCTTTTTCTTATATGAATCTAAATTAGCTAAACTTTGGAAAATCATAGTAAATCATAGAAAAATCATAAAATAGCAAATGAAGATGTTTTGGAATCCTTATGAGTAGATCTACACAGTAAAGTCATAATATGAAAGTTTCTGTTGTTTTTATTTATTTTGTAAATTAGGGTTTTCTAGGAATAAATTCATATCTAAAGTTGTGGTGCTCCTATTGCTATGAAATTTTTATGGTAGGATAGTGATGTCATATGTGTGCTGTGATAAAAATTTTAGGTTCATTGAATACAATATGATTGAGTAATTAATTTAACTTGCTTAGTGCTTGATAAATGGTTTTAAATGATTTATAATTGAAATAAAGATGTAAAAATAGAAAACGTTGTTCCATTGCCTTGGTACGATGTTGTTATGTCATGTTAATACATAATATGGCTATGTGTTTTGTAGAAAATAGTGTGTTTTAGATTTATCTTGCTCTCACATGCTTTATTACAATAACAACTTGTTTTTATTATAGTAATTAATTTGTAAAACCTGAGCATGTAATATTTATAAAATAGTCATGTTTTGATAACATCTTTCATTCATAAAAATCTGAGCTCCAAACTATATGTTTGCAACACCACCTAAAAATAATATATAGGTTTTAATATATAAAAGCTAACGAGAGCTTAGTGGCAAATAAACATAGGAATGTTCTTGTGATGCTTTTGTTGCATGTTGGTATAAGCTAAATGTGGTGAGGTCATGTTCATAATGGTGGGAGGTGTGTAAATAGCTTATGAATATGCTCTCTTTAAATAAAACTAGCAATGCATATTTTGTTTGCGTAATGAACACCACCATGCGAACCCTATTTATATAAGAATGTATTAGGGTACTTTCCCTATTAACCATGACTAATTTTGAGTAACTAATTTAATGATAGTGGTGAGCTAAGTGTTTGAGTTAAGCATAGGTGACCGTGTTAGTAGAATCAAGTGATGAACCACTTTGCTTATGTGCTGAAAAAGGCTGCATGTATAGTTTCTGTGGTGGTGATATTTTCATGATGCAAATGATGTTTTCTGTAAATCTGGTGAATACCAAAGTTGTAGATAATTTTCTTATATTGACTTTACTAAAATTTCATGATTTTAGGCCTACTGGTTTAGGAGTTATAGATTTTAGAAGTTTACTGTCAAGTTTTGCATGTCCTCTGAACATATCTGAATGATTGTATTATTTGGCTTATTTAAATATGGAATCATGTATTGGTGATAATAGAAGAGTTGTATTTATTTTGTTAAGATTTCCAAAATATCTAAGAGCACCACTTTTTCTAGCCTAGAACTCTAGTTATAGCTGTTCAAAGTGGAATGGCAGGTTTTGTCCAAATCTGGATAGAGATAACTTCATCGGGTTGTTTAACCTTGATAGCTGTAGAATCATCTTAAGATGATAATAACAAAGTTATAGGTAACTTAATAAGATTTTCATAAAGTTAAGAATCATGTTTGTTGGATAATTAGAACTCCAGCTATGCATTTCTGAAGTTCATGTCAATTTTCTGTCCTCGTTTGTGTAGATTTTATTGTTAGTGTTTTTCAACCTTGTTAACCTTTGAATCAGATCTAGGTGTAAATAAGAAAGTTGTAGACAATTTCCTAAGATTTCTATAAAGTCTAGGATCACCTTTGTTTGATGACTATAACTCTAGTTATGGTTGAAACAAGTGACTTCTGTGCTGCTGTCTAGATTATGTGCATGTACTAAGTTGATTGCATTAGCTTACTCTTGTTTGGCTAAACATGTTTAGTTAATTCTTAATTGATGAATGCTTATAATAGCTAAACTTAAGTTAACTTGTGTGCCATGCTTGATGTGCTTGCTGTCTTTTTATAATAGATTGTGTGATGTTTAGTTAAACAACTCTAGCTGCTATGCCTTCTTGTGTAACCTTAAGCTTGTTTTGAATGCTTTTATGCGATGCATCTCTTGTGGCCATTCTTTGCATTCATATATCTACATTGTGCATCTTATTTAGGTACGCTAGATGAACCATGTGAAGGGTGGAAGGACATGATGTTGGAGTTGAACTAGAAGACGGTGTTGGTGGATAAGTCCCGAAGATGGTGTGTTGGTGGATGGATCCAGAAGATGAAAGCACCTCGAGAGTTCATGCCTGAACAGTGAGTGTCATCTAACAAACACTGACCTAGTGTTGGATCCCAGGTAAGCCCCGGAGCATTCTAAGCCTCCCATGCTTTATAAATATCAACTTGAGTTCTTTACGTTTGATGCTTTAGGTTATAAGAGTTGATTGAAAACATTTGATGCATATTATTTTCTTATCTAGAAATATACCTTAAACCCTATATAGGTCCAGGATCAAATAAATGCTTAGTTCGGTAGAAGTCGGGTGATTTCCTGTCACCTATGAGCTATAGGTGGATACCTGATCATGGTTGGCTATATTTGCTATCATGGAAAAGAACCATGTGATGATGTAATTAGAGGTCGAACGGAGTCTATGTTGTAGGTTGACTCATGTGATTCCATCTATGCCGCTTAAGGACCACATCGTTGTTGGTCCTCGATCATTTTGAACATAGCCTCTCACTTAGTTGGCCGGATAACTCATTCCGATCATGAAGCCGAGAAGCTCAACTCAGGCTAGGTCTCATTCTGTACGAGTGCGCACAGTGGAGGTAGTAAGGATGTGCAGGGAGCCAGATGTGAGTCCAAGGGTCGGCCAGGCCAGATCGTCCTAGCAGCCGATCAGTCCTTGAGTGTGTGGTGCTGATCGAACCCATGACATACGACCTCAGTTGTACCAAAGGTGACCTAAGGCTACCTTGGCACAGGTATGTCTAGGTTTATGTTAGGAGTTTTGCCCAACTAGTTGCAATCGATTCGAATCGTCGTCTCTCTCGGATAGTGAGAAACTTGACTAAGCTTCCTTCATCGTAGTAACACTAGATGGAACATGATGGTTATGATAAACCGGATATGGTTACTATTGTGATGCTTGTTAATCAAGTGATTGCCCTAGAATAGGTGCAAAGTTAGCCATAATAAGCTTCACCAAACTTGACACTAAGATATTGACTAAAATATTAAAAGTAAGGACTTATGGTAGTAATACTCTTTTTGCAAAGTTATGCTATCCAACCTGCTCCACCAAATAAGCCTTGCATATCCTTGAGTGTCTTTTTATTTCTCTCCTATCAGGTAAGTCTAGCTAAGTACATTCAAGTACTTAGGGTTTACCCACCATGTTGCAGTTGAAGTTCTTGGCCTGCTGAAGATGGTGGGTAACCACCGGTGGGCTCGGCGACTCTATATTTATTTCTCGTCTATATGCTATTGTTGGGGATGTTACTTATGCTAGCAATGTATTCGGAACTTAGGTATTGTAATCATTTCAAAGCTATGTTGTTTTCTCTAAATCGGATTTGAACTTAATGTTGTATTATTTATTTGTGAACTCTATTGTAATATCATTTCCACTACAAACTCCATGTATGTGATGCGTATTTGCTTAATCTATGGCGATCTTGGTTGTGATGTGGATTTACCAAGGTCCTTTGTGACACTCGATGGACTACCGGGTTTATATAAGTGAAAGTATGTGCACATCAACACGTTAAACGGGGACCGCCGTACTTGATCTTATATAAATTGGGCAGTTCTGTCACACGTTTCAAGTCTTTCAGCTATTTCATATGCATGTTCCAGTGTTTCATGTGGATGTTGCAGAGGTAGATTAGGATGTTACATATGTTGCAATGGCTATACACATATGTTGCTAGCGTCTATTCCAAATATTTCATCTGTTTTTTCATACGTATGTTTTAAATGTGTTTATTTGGATGCTGCATATGTTTCGCACATATGTTGTAAGTATTTTATCTGGATGTTGCATATGCTTTGCAATGACTTTTCACGTGTTTTAGGTTTTTCTACAAGTGTTTCAGAGCATGTTTCAAGTGTCTCATCTATCTTTAGACGTATGTTGCAAATATTTCATCTAGATGTTTCAAAAGTAGATCAGGTATTGCATCTCTCTTATTGCGTTCTGTTGTCTCGCCTTCTCCTCTTCTAGGCATCGGCTGGGCATCCACCGCCCCCTCCCCCTCTTCTCAATGCTAGTGGCATTTGAGGCGACCTAGGTCACGAGATCCTAACATGCAGGTATGTTAAGCCTTGGGTCCAACGGTTCTTAAATGAAGAAGACCCCACGACCGACCCCATCAGGATCGCCTAGGGGCTCTGGGGCTATGTCCATCGAGCATGCTCACGCACACCCTTTAGCAAAGAGACACGGCTAAGCCTGACTCAACCGCAGCTTCTACCTGGGGCACCTTCGTACAGAACTAGGAAATAAAATCGGGCACACCATATTTGAGAAGATGGTCTTCTTCTTGAGGGGAAGGATCCCTATTCCCTCTCTAGTATTCATTAATAAATTCCCTAAAAACAAGAGACAAGGGGGTTAGATCGATAGGTGGAGGATAGTGACGGCGTATGTAACAAGCTCATTGAGAACTTACCTCTGATAAGGATTCACTTCTTCAAGGTTCAACAACATGTAGAGGAAGATAGTGCGCCACTCATAATCTCGCAAGTTCTTGGGGGTACATGTGCTTCCTCTTCCGAGTTGCCCTGTGAAAAGAATGAGGTTCGATGAACTCTCGACGGCATTGTGACAAGGGGGTGGATTGTGCACGCTGGGAAGGGTCTCATTATAGTACGCCGTTGTGAAGTTCGACACCTCCAGAATGAATGCCTCTATCATGGAAGCCTCAATTTTGGCTTTATTTCTACACTTTTCCGAAGAACCTTTAGACACCTCTCGATTGGATAGCACCAATGGGCCTGCACGCCCCCCCCCCCAAACTGCCTCGCGCGGTAGGTGCAAAATCAGATGCTGCATCGGCAGGAAGAAGCCGGGTGGAAAGATCATCTCCATCTTGCAGAGCAACAAAGGTGCAAGACGCTCTAGTTCAGCAATCGTGGCCCGAGATAACTCCTTGGCACAAAGCTGGTGGAAGAAATAGCTCAACTCTACCAGTACGTGCCACACTGGCTCGGGGAGGTATCCCCGGGTCATCACAGGAAGGAGCCGCTGAATCCATATGTGGAAGTCATGACTCTTCATCCCGTTGACTTTCATAGTCTTGAAGTTCACTTTTCTACTCAGATTCGCCACATACCCATCAGGAACATTAACGTCTTGATCCACTGCAGTACTTCCTTCCTATTGCCCCTTTTCAGGATGTAATCGGCTGGGCCCCTTTTCCATCTCTTGCCGGGCACAGGGGTCTTCATAACTAGCTTTGGTCTATCACACATCTTTTCCACGTCCAGTCTAGCCTTAACGTTGTCCTTTGACTTTTCCTTTATGTCCATGAGTGTTACCCAGAGTGCCTTGGCGTCATTCTTTTCTGTGTGCATTACATCGATGTTGTGTGGAAGAAAAAGGTCCTTGAAGTAGGGGAGCCTAGTCAAGCCCGATATATGAGTCCACATGTGTTTGGTACCATATCCAATAAAACCACCCTTGACTTCATCAATTTGGAGAGCCTCTATCTCGGCAAGGACCTCGGCATCGCCCATAATCTAAGGAATGGGGTCGGTGACTTCAACACCTTTCATGAAGTGCTTGATGTCTCTTCTGAATTCATGGTTGTCAGGCAGGAATTGACGATGTTTATCGAACGAAGAATACTTGCCACCCTTATTCAGCCAGGTGAACATCACAGCTGCCTTGCATGTTGGGCAAGGGAACTTCCTGTGAACACACCTCACGTTGAATATGCCATACGCTAGGAAGTCATGCATTGAATACTAGTACCACACATGCATTGTGAAGTTCTTCTTTGTCGCTCGGTCGTACGTCAGTACCCCCTTTTCCCAAGCATCTTGCAATTCATCCCACACTGGCTGCATGAACACACCCATATTGTTGCCCGGGTGTCCAGGTATTATCAGCGACAAGAACATGTTCCTAGGTTCAAAAATGACGCTGGGGGGAAGATTGAGGGGGATCACGAAAACGGGACAACAAGTGTACGGGGCCGCCATCATTCCAAACGGGTTGAACACATCTGTTGCCAGCGCTACACGTACATTCTGAGCCTCTATAGCTTTGCCAGGATGCATGTCATCAAAGTGCTTCCATGCATCACCATCCGATGGGTGTATCATCTTGTCAGGACTGTATCTTTTGCCATTCTTGTGCCATGTCATTTGTTTCACGGACTCCTCTGTCATGTACAGCAGTTGGAACCTCGGTAGGAAAGGAAGGTACCATAGGACCTTCTCAGGGATCTTAGACTGTTTCTTCTTGCCATCACTACCGTCTACCTCCACAAACCTAGAGGCTTTGCACTTTGTACAGTGCGTTGCTTTCTCATGGTCTCCCCTAAATAGGACGCACCCATTCGGACATGCATGGATCGGCTCATATGGCATCTTAAGTGCACGAAGGAGTCTCTGTGACTCGTACGTGTTCTTCGGCAGGATGTGACCCTCCGAAAGCAGTTTGCCCAAAACTGTCAACATGGCATCGAAGCCGTCTCGACTCAGGCTCAATAGCGACTTCAACGCTATTAGGCGTGAAATGGCATCCAGTTGCGAAACCATTGTCTTCTCATGAAGGGGCTTCTGTGCCAAATCCAGCATGGCTAAGGATGCCTTTGCGGTTTCCTCTGGATCCTCCTCCTCCTCCAATCCTTCAACAAACCGTGCATCGTGAAAGTCTGCCATCATGTCTGCCATCCCGGCATCTCCATCATACTCCTCAAGGCGTGGTCTCACCACCTCCTCTCTAATACGATCGCCTTCACCATGGTAGATCCAGCGGGTATAGTTTGCAACGAATCCGTGCTTGTAAAGATCTCTCACCACCTGACTCTTTTGTTTTCTTTTCGTGTTCTTACATTTGCTACAGGGACACGGCATCCGACTCGACCCTTTAGCAGCCTTGCCAAATGCATGCTCCAGGAAATGACCGGCCCCCCTAACCCATTCATGTCTCTTACTTGCGTAGCCCGTGTACATCCACTCACGGTTATCCATCCTCTGTCATACACATATGTAAGCGAGTAATAAAACCAGCAATTGCATCTACACGGCGTTCCTACCATCTAGTAGGTGAAGGATAGGTCCTAATCCCACCCGATGATGCATAGATAAGGTTAGCTTCCATGCTCCGCTCCTATCCGAGATAGAATTTCGGCAGCACCTCCCCGCTATTCTCCCGATACACGTCCTGCAAAGGAGAGTGTGTATTTGGAGAACAACGGGAAGGTGCTGCCGAAACTCTGACTCAGACGGGAGCAGAACATGGAAGCTAACCCATCTACGCATCCGCGGGCTGTCCAAAAAATGTGGACAATCCGAAAGAGATACGGTGGGAACCGTATCTCTTTCGGACGGGAGACGCCTAACTGGGTGATGAGATCTACGACCAAGGTACGGGTACAGGGGTTATACCTAGGGTGGTGGTGCTATGGTGAGGCGATGCTGTGCAGGTAGACCGACACGGCGCGGGGCTACTTCGGATCCGCTCTTCTCTGCAAAACAAGAAAATACTGTCATTTCCAAAAAAAATCGGCAGAACCTCCCCTGCACGGTGAGGTTCCCAAAACCTGCAAAAAATCATCGGCACGATGGCCGGCAACCACACAAACATCCACAAGTACACATTTAACACCACAAGCATACATCACAACCATATACTTTAATTATGAAGCCATAAAACCTCCTCCACCTCCAACTCTACATCCACCTCCATCACCACTACCACCACAACCCCACCACCACTTCCACCTCCACAAACACCTCCATTTACTCCACCACAACCACACCACCACCTCCACCACCATCACCACCACAACACAACACAACACAACACAACACACGGCTACACTACTACGAGAAAGGAAAAAGGAGAAAAGAGAGTGTACGTAGGACTGCGTGGACGGACTGGTGGGCCGCTGAGCGAGGTGTGGTCGACGACATGCGAGGATGTCTGGGCGTCGGGGATGGGTTGGTTGGCGGCGCTTCCTCCTCCTCCTCTTCTTCTCCTTCTCCTTCTCCTTCTTCCCCCTCTTCCTTCCTCCTTCCTCTCCTTCCTCCTCTTCTTCGACCGGCCGGGGCAAGGGGCCGGGGACGGCGACAAGGGGCCGGGGCCGGGGGCGGCGGCGCGGCGGGGCTAGGACGGGGCCGAGGCGGCGCAGCGCGGCACGGCCGGGTGGAGCGGCGTCGGGGCATAGCCGGGCAGCGGGGCATGGCCGGGGCGCGGTGTGGCGGCGGCGCGGTGGGGCCAGACCGGGGCGGCGCCGGGACGGGGCCGAGGCGGCGCGCCGAGGTAGGGCTGGGGCGAGGCGGCGCGTGCGGCGGCGGCGGCGCTGCGCGGTGGCGTGCGGCGGCGGCGGGCGCGTGCGTGCTCGCGTGTGTGTGGAGTGGTGTGTGTGGCCGTGCGCAGTCAGTTTTGTGGTGGGCCGCGCGCTTTGCCGACTATCAGATCGGCTGGTACTCGGCAAAGACTCCATCTTTGCCAAGTGCCAGCACTCGGCAAAGAGCTGCCACGTGGCCGGCTCAGGGGCCACTAGGCCGGCTCGCCTTTGCCGAGTGCCACGTGGTCGGCACTCGGCAAAGGACCTCTTTGCCGAGTGCCAGCCCAAGCACTCGGCAAAATTTTTTTTTTTATTTTGGCCGCCAGTTTTGTTGTGAAGCATTCCTACAGTACCATGATCAACATGTTCAAATTTGGCACATTTTTAGTACATTTTGCTATATTTTTTCACTTTATTTCGATTTGTTGAATTTTTTCAGAAAATGTAGGTTTGAACTGCGGGTGCATCGAATATTCGATTTGAATGATTCAAAAAACGATATTCTTGTTTTTGAGTGTAAAGTTAGGCCAAATCCATGAACTGACCCAAAATTTCGATTAACGTGCGCACGGGGCACGCCACCATCTTCCGTGCGGGCGGTTTTTTAATTCTAAAAAATGCAAACGAATTCCGAAAATCGTGAAACTTGTCGAGATGTCATGATATCGTATGCGTATGCTGTGGTCAAAATTTGAAAAAGTTTCCAGCACGTTGCACGTACGATGTTCACAAACCAGTACATCCTCACATGTGATATAGAGATATCACATGTGGGGATGTACTGGTTTGTGAACATCGTACGTACAACGTGCTCGGATTTTTTTGTGAACATCGTACTAACGGCAGGCACTCGGCAAAGGTGACGGCCATGGATGCCGTTTGCCCCCTGGCACTCTTTGCCGAGTGCCCATGTTTGCCGAGAGCCCGGCACTCGGCAAAGAACTTCTTTGCCGAGTGCCTGAGTTTGTCGAGAGTCAGGTACTCGGCAAAGCGTCCTTTGTCAAGTGCTAGGTTTGGCGCTCGGCAAAGTGGCTCTTTGCCGAGTACCCGAGTTTTGCCACTCGGCAAACCTCTACACACTCGGCAAAGATCCAGTTTCATGTAGTGGTCCCATTCAAACACACTTTGGCACATCAGCATGTGTTTATTTACGTTCGCTCTACTTCCCGTGTGCTATCTTCGGTGGTCCCATTCGCATGTGCGCTTTTGCGGTGACCAAATTACTCTTTGTCAGCGAGTTCTTTCGTGTGGAGGCATCGGCCCATAACATGGGCCTCATCAACCCCTCATGCAACGGGATAAGGGAAGGCCCTGGGTTGGCTGCCCGGCTTCTTGGGCCTTGATTGGCCAGGTAGCCCACGGGTGTCCTTCCTTTTCGTTTTGTTCTTTTTAAATTTCCAGTTCTATTTGCTGAAATTTATTTGCTATATTCAAGTTTCATTTTCCAGAGCATTCCCTCACGAGCCCCACGTTCCCAGCGAACCTGCTCTCGTCCTCTCTCCATCCATCCAGAATCCATGGCCCAATGTCACTTCTTGCCCACCGAATGTGTCGGCGCGTATGGTGGGGTGCCTGCTGAGGCGGTGCTGGTCCGCGTCGATGTCAGAGACGAAGAACGCAAGCGCCTGTGGTGACCCGCTCGACGTCGTCAGCTCGTGGAACTCAGGGCCCTGTTCACTTCAGCAGAATCAGTTCTACTTTTTAAAGTTATGGTATAATATTTTTCTCTCATAATAAATCAGTTCTACAAATCAACCGCAACAGCAATAAGTCCAACCGAACGGGACCCATGTCTTGATGCCGTCGCCAACCACCTCCCCGCTGCACACCAACCCTGCCATCGCTGCCGCCCACTGCCACGCTGCCGCTGTCCAACTCCACCACCGCCTCCGCAGCGCTGGCGAATCAGGGTCGCCGAGGCCACCGGTAGGGACGGTAGCTGCAGCACCTAGATGCCGGTGACGGGCCACGCAACGAGCAACATCTCACAAGATTGTGCTCGGAGGTCCTACTATGGGCCTATGCTCGGAGTGATAGTCTTTTTAGGGCAGAGTGAGTATCTATTTTATTATTTTCCTAGCATATTATCTTCTCCCATAAATGGTTCTCCCTGTTGGCCCATCATGACCACCGATGGTCATGACCACACCAGCAGCGACAACTCACCGAAAAAACGAGCCTACCTCCGCACGCGTACTTCCTTTTTCTTTTGTTCTTTTCGAATTTCCAATTCTATCTGCTGAAATTTCTTATATTCAAGTTTAACTACAACTCAAATTCGAATTTTAAGACAAAACCCCCTGATAAAACCAAACAAAAGGTAACCCCGACCTCAGCGGCCTAGGAACGGAAACGTGAGCACGTTGCACGTTCTGTTCTAGTTCGTGGAATGGGAATATGATGGAACATCGTTTCGAACACCGATTGAACGTGATCCACACCACAGAACCATGCTTGGCCACTTGACGGAAATCTGAGGCCTAAAATTCAATTGATGGAAGAAAAAAAAGAGGAGAGGCCGAACGATGAGTTCGACTATCTATTTTATCTTTATTATTTTATTAGAATTTTCTTGGTTTTATATTTAGTGAACACTTGTGCTAACTAATTCATTCATGATATCAACAATTTTAATTAGGATCATGTTGGTTGTTCTGGGAACACATTCCCATTACACTTGGTACGCGTTCCATTAATCGAAGAAACAAGATCTAACTATATACCTCTTCGTCTCATGGACTTAAGAAACCACGTACCGCGTTTCCCTACAACGACCCCAATGTTTCGAGAACTTGGCTGCTATGAACCCAACCACTAGTCGACCTTTGCCAGCATGTGAACCAGCTCTTGAAAATCCATGTACGAGCTCCCACCCTCTGCCACAGCTGCTGCGGCCTTGCGGCCGAGCTCCACGGCGCGCTCCCTAATGGCCTTTCCCTCGTCCCCGACAGCCGCGGCAATGGCCTCCGCCATCCGCCCAGCATCAGGTATGGTGTCGGCGCCCTCCGCCACGTGCATGGCCACGCCGGCCTCCTCGACCACGATCTTGTTGAAGAAATGGTCGGCGCCCATAGGCCAGGTGAGCATGGCCACGCCGGCGGAGGCGGCCTCGAGCACGGCGTTCATGCCGCAGTGCATCAGGAACTAGCCCACGACGCAGTGGCGCAGGATCTCCACCTGCGGCGTCCACCCATGGATGACCATGCCCCGCGAAGCCGTGGCCGCCTCGAACCCCTCCGGCAACACGGTGAGCGTCCCCGCGGCCCACACGAAGGCCGCCGAGCTCTGAACCAGCCCGTCCGCCACGCAAGCCGCCTGCTCCGGCGACAGCGCGTGCTGCGTCCCGAAGCTGACGTAGACGACGGATCCGTCGGCGAAGGCGTCTAGCCAGGCGGCCGCCTCTGACAGCGCCACCGCCGGCTTCCCGCCCCGGTTGCCGGATGTGGTGGCCCGGGCCTCGGACAGTGGGCCTACAGCTAGCACCCGCGGGACCAATGGCGCCGAACGGCAGTCGTCCAGGTAGGTGGGCTCGAGAGCCGCGAAGGAGTTGAGGACGACGCACTCGGTGTCCAGCAGGGTCCAGAGATAGATTTGACGGATCATCTCAGATGGCTCGTCGCTGACCTTGTGGAGCCGGTACGTGATTGACATCCGGGAACGTGACGACGGCCTCTACGGCGAGCGGCGTCGGCGTCGGCACGTGGTCTCTGCGGCATGTCGCGCCAGAGGGGGCGCGAGAAGGCGACGTGCAACGCGCTGCTGGGCGAGAACGTGACGTGCCTGGCGCCGAGCTCAGCGGCGAGCGGCCGCGCCCACCTGGTGAAGAGGTCGGAGACGACGGCCGTGACGCGCTGATGGGGCACCTGGGCATTGCACCAGGCCAGGAGCGGCGCGCGCGGCAGCTCGGCCAGAGCCGGGATGAACATCCGGAAGAGGTGGAACGGGAGGTTCCTGCTGTTCTCGCCGCAACCCGCTGGGAGCAACGGCGAGGAAGGGAACGGCAGCGTGGCGACGCCAACGGACGGGCAGGCATCCAGGAGTGGCTCGAGGAGCGGGGCGTTGCCCGCCGTGATGGCCATGGTGACCGAGAGCTCGGCGCCGCCGCGCGTGGCGAGCAGCGCGACGAGGTCGAGGACCGCCAGCATGTGGCCTTGAGTTGGGAAGGGCACGACGAGAACGTGTGGCTTGCCTTTGCCATCGTTGCCCTCGCGCTTCTCTGGTGGTGGTGGTGGTGTGCACTGCGGGCTACAAGTAGCGGCAACTTTTTTCTAGCAGTTATTAAGCTATAGCGGAGCTATGGCATATAGCGTTTTTTAAAAAAAACATGAAAAATATAATTAGTTGATGCAGAAAAACATGACAATCATGAAATTTTATGGGCACAAATATGTTTCCTATATTCCAAGAGTCTTGGGAATATTACTTAATATGATATTATAGCATGATTCATGAAACTCAAGCGTTCAATTTTCCAAAAGACCAAATTAGCATCAAAAGATACGTAGATTATAGCTAGATTGTCGCCGTTGTAGCTGAAACTGAAATAGCGGCGCTATTTTAAAGCTAAAGCTATGCAACTTAGCGGCGCTAAAGCACGATTTAGCGGCCTTAGCTCATGTAGCGGCAAAAAGAACAATAGCGTAGCATTGGCTCTCTCCAGCCGCTATAGCGGTGCTATAGCGCCGCTATAGCCCGCTATTTAAATCTATGGTGGTGTGTCCATCGTGCAGGATGGCAACCAGCAGATGACCTCACAGTTCCAGTTGTGCACAGGAGACCAAGGCCTGAAGGCCGCCGCCGCCACCGCCACCGCTGCTGATTTTAATAGATAGATGTGGTGGTGGGCAGTCGGCCTGGCGTTATGTATTAATCTGTCATGGTCATGGTTCGAAAGGCGATAGGCATGCCAGGCTTTCCTGACTTGGCAACTACTCCCGTCACTCTCTCCATTCCAATTTCGGTAATGCTGATTAGGGCGTCCGGACGCCGGAGGCAAGGCACGTTGTCCACGTACTGTATCTACCACATAAATATCTGATACTCCCGTCACATGACCACTTAGACTTATCCTCGTTGTTTCCATCTCGTGTCTCTCTCTTCTCTGCCTCTCCATACAAAGCAAGAGCAAGATGAAGGATGTCATGGAGCTTGTGCACCTCCCCATCTCGAACTGGTGCAGCCACACGGTTCGCGCGTGTCATGGCCATACCCCACCTGCCCTCCGTACACCGCTAGTAAGCTTCGTGCCGCCGCTTAGCTCCACGCGCTGCCGCCGGAGAGCACCGTGTTGCCGACGAGCTCTGCGCCACCGAGATCTGTGCCGCCGATGAGCTCCGCACCGGCGGCCTCCGTAGCAACGAGCTTCGTGCCAGCGTCGAGCTCCACGTCAACGAGTCTCCATTCGCCCAAGCAGCAAGAAGATGTTGCAAGCGTACGTTTTATAACACCCCAGGTGTTAGTCACGAGTTAAACAACGAGTTTGGACTCAAGTAAGTTATGTCTAGTGATGATTGAGAGCTCTAGTCTAAAATTTTTGAAGTGGTGATGGAAGTGTTGAGGTCAAATCTATGAAATTGAGTTCCAACTTGAACTTGGACAATACACCTTGCTTACATATTGACCCTTTTCAAATATGGGCTTGAGTAATGTTGAAGGTGCCCCTTTCATGTGCCTCACATCTATTTCCATCTATATTGACTATTGAAAAAGTTTCATGAAGTTTGGAGCCAAGAAATCACATGAAATGATAAGTTATAACCTTTCTTGAATTGCTTCATCAGGTGAATGGGAACATGGGATGTCGACCAAACCTTGCTACCTTGCCCAAATAAATCTAATTGAACTCTACAACAAAAGTCATGAAAGGTTCATGTTGATCAAGGGCCAAGAAAATGTGAGGGTTTATCGTGATCCTGCTTTGACCTAGGTAAAACAATAGCTTCTGTACCTATGCTGAGGTTTGACCTTAAAGGAAAGTTATAGTTTAGGTGGAGTTCTTCAAACTTTGTTTTTGGACCAAGAGCTAAAATGGCCTCCAACCTGGTTAAACAGTGACCTCAAGTTTGAATGCAGTGCTCTTTTACTCTCTCAGTAATCTTTCTAAGTCCCTGATCAGCAGCAGTGAGTTGACATGTTTGCGATATTTTCTCTTGCAAAGTTGTATGGTAACTCAATTTAATTCCTTAATATGAGTTGAAGTACCCTTTGTGAAGGAAACAACAAAATAAGTCTCGTCGCATTTGGAGCACGTTTGGACCACCAAATTCAGTTCCCAAAACTGCTAGTTTCACTGAACTTCGTGGACTTAACCTGAATTTCTGAATCGTGATTTCAGTTTGGAAGTAGCCTTCTTTAAGAATTAATATCTCGCAAATCATTTTGATTTGGACAAACACCTTTAATCATGTAGCTCTATAACAAGGAGCAATTGGTTGATTGAATCATTGCCACATGGTCCTCATGCTTGTTCACATGACCACCACCTTGCCCATGCTCATCGATGTGGAGAAGCTAGCGCCCTTTGCTCTCTCCCTCTCGCTCTTTCTCGCTCCCTCTTGCACTGACTTCAGCTCGCTAGAGCAATTCTGAGCTACCGTTGACGCACCCTTTCCCATCCTTGTCGCCCTACCAGCCGCACCGCCTCTGAGCCTGCCTCCCACTCCTGCACCCCGCGCTCGTGCCCGCGGCCCAAGCCCGAGCCGAGCACGCGGCTCCCGCTGTCTGCTGCTGCCATGGCCGGGTGTAGGGTCGAAAAGGCGACTAGAGGGGGGGTGAATAGTTGTTTCTAGATTTAACCGTGCTAGCTAATCGAAACAAATGCGGAATTAAAACAGTCGGTCTAGCCAAGACTACACCCCTCTATCGAAGTTCACAAGCACCTTACAAAGATCCTAATTAGGCAACAAAGGTGTCGGGCTAGCTAGAGCTCACCTATCTAATTCTAGGAGCAAGGTCACACAAACCTGTGCCACTAGTATTTTGCACACCGGGGAGCTCCTACACAATTCTAGTAAGCAAATGCATAAAGCTCTTAAGCTCACTAGCAATGCTTAATAACAAGGCAACCAATGCCAAATCAAAGAGCGCAAATACTTAGCTACACAAACTAAGTAATGCGACTAACAAAGTTACACAAACCAAGTTAGCCACGCAAGGGAGCTACTTCTATGCTATACAAGCAAAAAGGTAACTAGTGAGCTACACAAGCTAACTAATTACAAGAGCAACTACACAAGCACAATGTATATAAAGGTAATTACAAGCTTGTTTAAGAGGATTGCAAACCAATGGGAAGAACAATGTTGACACAGTGATTTTCTCTCGAGGTTCACATGCTTGCCAACACGCTACGTCCCCGTTGTGTCGACCGCTCACTTGGTGGATCGATGGCTAATTGGCATCACTCGCCAAGCCCGCACGTCGGGCACCGCACGAACCTACCCCGAAAGTGAGGGTAGCTCAATGACACGCTCAACTAGAGTTGCTCTTCATGGCTTCCATGGGGCGAGCACAATGCCCCTCACAAAGCTCTTCTCTAGAGCACCGCACAAGCTTCTTGCGGGCTTCGACGGAGACCACCACCAAGCCGTCTAGGAGGTGGCAACCTCCAAGAGTAACCAGCACCATCGGCTTGTAACTCGATCACCTAGTGCCACTCGATATAACCTCATGATGCAATCGCACTAGAGTCGCTCTCTCACACAATCGAGTGATCACTATCAAGCATATGTGAGATGGAGGGCTCCTGAGCACTCTTAAGCATGGACACAAAGTCCCCCAACATGCTCAGCAACGGCTATGGCCGAAACCACCTTCTATTTATAGCCCCCATCCAATTTGTGGGACACCTCCCCCTATGTCATATCATGGGTTATCCATTTGCTAAACTTGAACTCTTGTAGGTGAGGGATTCATTCTTCATTTGATGATCACTTAAAGTTGAGGATCACTTGTGGAACTATCGTCTTGCATGATTGATACCACATGTAGATGTGATACCACTTGAAAGAATTTGCTACCATGGAATCACTTGTTGGATTTTTCAATTTTGACCATTTCTTGAACATTTGCTATCTTTATGAGTACCACATATAGGATATCACTTGTGAGTTGATCTAGACATCACTTGTGAATTCTTGATAAAATACTTGAGTCTAGATACCTCTTGAAACAAACAAACTAGATATCCATTTGTATTGTTGTCTTGTGCTTGTACTCTTATCATTATCATGAGCTTTTATGGTTGTCTTGAATTAAATTGATTTGCTTAAGCTTTCAAGTCTGATTTGAACCAATGACAAGCTTCTTCACACCTCTTACAAGGGTTATCTTGCCAATGTTGTACTTGTCACTTGTTAGCAATCCAAATTAAACCAAGTACTTGGGTTCACTAGCTCATGAACAAATTCATATACTAACCACTAGATCAACTAATCATTCAAACAATAGTGGCAGGCTATGAATTTAAATATTTCATTTGTTATGCATGATCCTATGTACTATATGCAATAATCACATACTAGTAAGGGATGAAATGATCATGCACATTATAATGATACCTTTGCTATGTTGGAGTAGAGAATAGTCACATAGATTCCAATTCATTTCTCCAATAGCAATGTGAAGTCCAATTATATGCTTAGTGAAGACCAATAGATACCATTTTAAATTCCATTCTTCACCCATATGATTTGATAACCACTAATATGATGAAGTGCACTATCTTGTTGTGGTTAGCTTGCTTCATCTTTTGATCAATGCTTGCATGAGAGCATCAATGTGAGAATACCACTTAAAATATCATGATTAGCTCTCTTTTGGGTGTTGCTTGCTTTTCTTGATCAACCCTTTTGATTTCTTCAACTAGGCATCTCAAATATCCCTCGGTTCACTACTTCCATGTTAGCCTTCCAAGTACCACACTTGATTTACCTACTACTAGGCGGCAAGCCCCTACACTAGGGAGAAGTAACCTCTCTCCATGAACCAATCTTGACACTCACTTGAAATAACTTCATTGATTGATCCAAGTGATGGACTTGACTTGATGAGTAACCTTTATTTGTTAAGTCTTTTTCTTTCTTCTTGTTTAAGTCCTTTTCTTTCTACCAAATAATTTTCAATAGTCACTAGAACTTAAACTTCATCTTGAGTTTGATCTTGATCTTCCAATTTGAGTACCAAATGTGTGTAGAGTTCACTCCTCAATCAAATTGCCTTGTACTCTTTGCTTGTCATGCTTTTAGATCATTTCAAAACCAAACTTAGGTGCCTCAATTACTTATAAACATGTTTTCAACTTGAGGACCTTTCAATCAAAGTGACTCCAAATAAATCCAATAATTGTCACTTTTCTAGCAAATTTTGTACTCTTTAAAGAAAAATGCATATCTCTTGAAACAAACAAACTAGATATCCATTTACATTATTGTCTTGTGCTTGTACTCTTATCATTATCATGAGCTTCTATGGTTGACTTGAATTAAATTGATTTACCTAAGCTTTTAAGTCCGATTTGAACCAATGACAAGCTTCTTCACACCTCTTACAAGGGTTATCTTGCCAATGTTGTACTTGTCACTTGTTAGCAATCCAAATTAAATCAAGTACTTGGGTTCACTAGCTCATGAAAAAATTCATATACTAACCACTAGATCAACTAATCATTTAAACAATAGTGGTAGGCTATGAATTTACCGTTGCCTTCGTCCATTGGTGCCAAGTCTTGCTCAACCTTCACCGCCACACGGTCCATCACTCCAAAGCCTCCGACTTGCCCTTCACTCTTGCAACCGGTTCATCAAGCCAAGTCTTGTCTTGATCTTCTCCACCTTGATCACATGACTTAATGTCATGTCTCATGTGCAATAAGCTCCTTCATCATCACATGTGTGAGCTTTGCAACATCTCCGAGCCATTTCAACCTCCATGCATATGTTGCTCACACACATGTACCTATGGACTAATCACCTATGTATCTTACATAAATACAATTAGTCCACCTAGGTTGTCACTCAATTACCAAAACCAAACAAGGACCTTTCACTAGGCCACCTGCCTCCATGGCCGACAACCTACAGGCCAAGCCAGGGCGAAGCACGGCCATGGCTAACCGCTGCAAGGCCACGACACCCTCCCTCGGCCGCCGTTGTTGTTTCCCCATCCATCTTCTACTCTCTGTGCGGCTCTAGGAAGAAGAATGGAGAAAAATGAATTAGAAGCTCTTTCTAGGGTTCTTGATGCTTAATGACTAGAGAGAAAGGTTTTGCAGATCTGGGCTTAGTTGATTTGTGAAATCTCTAGGGTTCCAGATGCAAAAGTGTTTTTCCTTTTCTTTTTCTTATATGAATCTAAATTAGCTAAACTTGGGAAAATCATAGTAAATCATAGAAAAATCATAAAATAGCAAATGAAGATGTTTTGGAATCCTTGTAAGTAGATCTACACAGTAAAGTCATAATATGAAAGTTTCTGTTGTTTTTATTTATTTTGTAAATTAGGGTTTTCTAGAATAAATTCATAACTAAAGTTGTGGTGCTGCTATTGCTATGAAATTTTTATGGTAGGATAGTGATGTCATATGTGTGCTGTGATAAAAATTTTAGGTTCATTGAATACAATATGATTGAGTAATTAATTTAACTTGCTTAGTGCTTGATAAATGGTTTTAAATGATTTATAATTGAAATAAAGATGTAAAAATAGAAAATGTTGTTCCATTGCCTTGGTACGATGTTGTTATGTCATGTTAATACATAATATGGCTATGTGTTTTGTAGAAAATAGTGTGTTTTAGATTTATCTTGCTCTCACATGCTTTATTACAATAACAACTTGTTTTTATTATAGTAATTAATTTGTAAAACCTGAGCACGTAATATTTATAAAATAGTCATGTTTTGATAACATCTTTCATTCATAAAAATCTGAGCTCCAAACTATATGTTTGCAACACCACCTAAAAATAATATATAGGTTTTAATATATAAAAGCTAACGAGAGCTTAGTGGCAAATAAACATAGGAATGTTCTTGTGATGCTTTTGTTGCATGTTGGTATAAGCTAAATGTGGTGAGGTCATGTTCATAATGGTGGGAGGTGTGTAAATAGCTTATGAATATGCTCTCTTTAAATAAAACTAGCAATGCATATTTTGTTTGCGTAATGAACACCACCATGTGAACCCTATTTATATAAGAATGTATTAGGGTACTTTCCCTATTAACCATGACTAATTTTGAGTAACTAATTTAATGATAGTGGTGAGCTAAGTGTTTGAGTTAAGCATAGGTGACCTTGTTAGTAGAATCAAGTGATGAACCACTTTGCTTATGTGCTGAAAAAGGCTGCATGTATAGTTTCTGTGGTGGTGATATTTTCATGATGCAAATGATGTTTTCTGTAAATCTAGTGAATACCAAAGTTGTAGATAATTTTCTTATATTGACTTTACTAAAATTTCATGATTTTAGGCCTACTGGTTTAGGAGTTATAGATTTTAGAAGTTTACTGTCAAGTTTTGCATGTCCTCTGAACATATCTGAATGATTGTATTATTTGGCTTATTTAAATATGGAATCATGTATTGGTGATAATAGAAGAGTTGTATTTATTTTGTTAAGATTTCCAAAATATCTAAGAGCACCACTTTTTCTGGCCTAGAACTCTAGTTATAGCTGTTCAAAGTGGAATGGCAGGTTTTGTCCAAATCTGGATAGAGATAACTTCATCGGGTTGTTTAACCTTGATAGCTATAGAATCATCTTAAGATGATAATAACAAAGTTATAGGTAACTTAATAAGATTTTTATAAAGATAAGAATCATGTTTGTTGGATAATTAGAACTCCAGCTATGCATTTCTGAAGTTCATGTCAGTTTTTTGTCCTCGTTTGTGCATATTTTATTGTTAGTGTTTTTCAACCTTGTTAACCTTTGAATCAGATCTAGGTGTAAATAACAAAGTTGTAGACAATTTCCTAAGATTTCTATAAAGTCTTGGATCACCTTTGTTTGATGACTATAACTCTAGTTATGGTTGAAACAAGTGACTTCTGTGCTGCTGTCTAGATTATGTGCATGTACTAAGTTGATTGCATTAGCTTACTCTTGTTTGGCTAAACATGTTTAGTTAATTCTTAATTGATGAATGCTTATAATAGCTAAACTTAAGTTAACTTGTGTGCCATGCTTGATGTGCTTGCTGTCTTTTTATAATAGATTGTGTGATGTTTAGTTAAACAACTCTAGCTGCTATGCCTTCTTGTGTAACCTTCAGCTTGTTTTGAATGCTTTTATGCGATGCATCTCTTGTGGCCATTCTTTGCATTCATATATCTACATTGTGCATCTTATTTAGGTACGCTAGATGAACCATGTGAAGGGTGAAAGGACATGATGTTGGAGTTGAACTAGAAGACGGTGTTGGTGGATAAGTCCCGAAGATGGTGTGTTGGTGGATGGATCCAGAAGATGAAAGCACCCTGAGAGTTCTTGCCTGAACAGCGAGTGTCATCTAACAAACACTGACCTAGTGTTGGATCCCAGGTAAGCCCCGGAGCATTCTAAGCCTCCCATGCTTTATAAATATCAACTTGAGTTCTTTACGTTTGATGCTTTAGGTTATAAGAGTTGATTGAAAACATTTGATGCATATTATTTTCTTATCTAGAAATATACCTTAAACCCTATATAGGTCCAGGATCAAATAAATGCTTAGTTCGGTAGAAGTCGGGTGATTTCCTATCACCTATGAGCTATAGGTGGATACCTGATCATGGTTGGCTATATTTGCTATCATGGAAAAGAACCATGTGATGATGTAATTAGAGGTCGGACGGAGTCTATGTTGTAGGTTGACTCATGTGATTCCATCTATGCCGCTTAAGGACCACATCATTGTTGGTCCTCGGTCATTTTGAACACAGCCTCTCACTTAGTTGGCTGGATAACTCATTCTGATCATGAAGTCGAGAAGCTCAAGTCAGGCTAGGTCTCATTCTGTACGAGTGCGCACAGTGGAGGTAGTAAGGATGTGCAGGGAGCCATATGTGAGTCCAAGGATCGGCCAGGCCAGATCGTCCTAGCAGCCGATCAGTCCTTGAGTGTGTGGTGCTGATCGAACCCACGACATACGACCTCAGTTGTACCAAAGGTGACCTAAGGCTACCTTGGCACAGGTATGTCTAGGTTTGTGTTAGGATTTTTGCCCAACTAGTTGCAATCGATTCGAATCGTCGTCTCTCTCGGATAGTGAGAAACTTGACTAAGCTTCCTTCATCGTAGTAACACTAGATGGAACATGATGGTTATGATAAACCGGATATGGTTACTATTGTGATGCTTGTTAATCAAGTGATTGCCCTAGAATAGGTGCAAAGTTAGCCATAATAAGCATCACCAAACTTGACGCTAAGATATTGACTAAAATATTGAAAGTAAGGACTTATGGTAGTAATACTCTTTTTGCAAAGTTATGCTATCCAACCAGCTTCACCAAATAAGCCTTGCATATCCTTGAGTGTCTTTTTATTTCTCTCCTATCCAGTAAGTCTAGCTAAGTACATTCAAGTACTTAGGGTTTACCCACCATGTTGCAGTTGAAGTTCTTGGCCTGCTGAAGATGGTGGGTAACCACCGGTGGGCTCGGCGACTCTATATTTATTTCTCGTCTATATGCTATTGTTGGGGATGTTACTTATGCTAGCAATGTATTCGGAACTTAGGTATTGTAATCATTTCAAAGCTATGTTGTTTTCTCTAAATCGGATTTGAACTTAATGTTGTATTATTTATTTGTGAACTCTATTGTAATATCATTTCCACTGTAAACTCCATGTATGTGATGCGTATTTGCTTAATCTATGGCGATCTTGGTTGTGATGTGGATTTACCAAGGTCCTTTGTGACACTTGATGGACTACCGGGTTTATATAAGTGAAAGTATGCGCACATCAACACGTTAAATGGGGACCGCCGTACTTGATCTTATATAAATTGGGCGGTTCTGTCACACGTTTCAAGTCTTTCAGCTATTTCATATGCATGTTCCAGTGTTTCATGTGGATGTTGCAGAGGTAGATCAGGATGTTGCATATGTTGCAATGGCTATACACATATATTGCTAGCGTCTGTTCCAAATATTTCATCTGTTTTTTCATACGTATGTTTTAAATGTGTTTATTTGGATGTTGCATATGTTTCGCACATATGTTGCAAGTATTTTATCTGGATGTTGCATATGCTTTGCAATGACTTTTCACGTGTTTCAGGTTTTTCTACAAGTGTTTCAGAGCATGTTTCAAGTGTCTCATCTATCTTTAGACGTATGTTGCAAATATTTTATCTAGATGTTTCAAAAGTAGATCGGGTGTTGCATCTCTCTTATCGCATTCTGTTGTCTCGCCTTGGTGTCTCCTCTTCTAGGCATCGGCTGGGCATCCACCGCCCCCTCCCCCTCTTATCAATGCTAGTGGCATTCGAGGCGACCTAGGTCACGAGATCCTAACATGCAGGTATGTTAAGCCTTGGGTCCAACGGTTCCTAAATGAAGAAGACCCCACGACCGACCCCATCAGGATCGCCTAGGGGCTCTAGGGCTATGTCCATCGGGCATGCTCATGCACACCCTTTAGCAAAGAGACACGGCTAAGCCTGACTCAACCGCAGCTTCTACCTGGGGCTTAGGGGCTTCCTCGAGCCTAGGCTCCCGATCTATGGCATAACCGAGCTCGGTCCTTAGCTCCTGCCCGGCTAACGATGTCAGCCAAGGCCCAGGCATAAGAAGATGAGCCCCAGGCTACCGATGCCTAGGGGCTCCCTAGCACTGCTCCCTAGGCATGCCCCTACCAACTGCTCCTCTGATAGGGTCACGTCCAGGGGCTCAGGGGCTTCTAGGCCCACACGTCAGCCCCTAGAGCCGACCTCCTTCGCCACTAAGAAGACTCCATAAGGTCTCACCCAGGGGAGGCTAGTCCAAGCCGACACTATCTAACACGTAGAGTGTTAGAACAGAGCAGCCAGACGATGCCTAGGCTTCTTCAGCTCCAAGACACCTCGACTGTCTATAGCGTACTGCTGCAAGCCCCTCCTGGACTCTAGCGCACGTAGACCATAGACTAAAACCCTCAAACCGCCTTGTACCCGACCTATCTCGTTATATAAGGGATAAGTTTGGACCTAGAGGGGGGAGGATCCTGATTTGATCACTAGACATTCCATTCCATTCTATCTGCCTTTGCTCTGCACTGAGAGCAAGGCAACCCAGAGAGGAGCATCGAGAGCCCCTCCTCCACCGCATTCTACCGTCTTCTTCCTCTCCAATGAGGGGGAGACTCCACTGACAGTGAGGCAACCTTAGGATTAGCACTGAGCTAACCCCCTACCAAATATTCTTCCTTTACACTCTGTTGTAACCCCCTAGATTTTGGGTGCTCTTGAGTATAAGGATCATTAGCTCTTGAACGTAGGGACCGAATTGACCCAAACTAGGATAAACCGTTGCGTCTTCTCTACGTGATTCTTATGTTCCTGAGTCCACCCGAGCCATTGGAGACCCCATACTCTGACACCGACTCAAACAACATGCTTACCATGGTTTCCACCCTGCGATAGCTAGCGTGCTAGGTAGGGGGCAGCATCAAGTGTGATTCTGGCTCTATGGTGGCTGGAGTCACCCGCCTCATCACCGGAGCAAGCAGCACCACCCCAGACGGCGGTGTCTACTTCCTCAATGAGTTCTCCGTCATGGCCGATGCCTTCGCTCTAGGCTAGGTCCTCAACTTTGGGAGCCTGACCTACATCGCTGATAGCTACGGCGAGCTTTGTCCACTCCACGGGCCCCTGGTGTCACCCCCTCCGCCAGGGCTCTTGGGAGCAGATCTTGAGGTTCTAGCCCATCAGATCCAGTAGGGTCTAGGCCCTAACCCCACTGTGTTGGACCGCCACCAAATGTCCTACATGTTGGCTAACGTCCACCACCAGATCACCACTGGTTAGGTGCTCCCACCACCAGATCGCTTCTGGTACTACCTCCTGGACCTACCTTTCAGGATACAGAACGTGGTGGCGTCCTTCCTGCTAGAGCTAGAGCACAGTGGTAGAACCGCTCGAAATAACACACCTTCAGAGGTGCTCATCTTCCACCTGACACTAAGCACCCTGAAAGCAAGCTACATCAGGCGGATTCCATCGAGCACACCCTAAGGGAGAACTTGAATAATCCACATTTTTCCTCTAGGATCCAATAATGAGATGAGTTTACAATACTTAGTCCATTTCATACAATCAGAGTTCTTAGAAATACATTATTACATTACCAAATTCAGAGTACGGAAATTAAACAGTGGAATGAAAATAAACATCTATCGATAATGTACAAGGATCCGTCTGTGCCCACTAGAAGAATCCTTCACACAATGGCTACTCCTCAAGCAGCACCTGCAACAGGGGTAAATAAACCCTGAGTACACAATGTACTCACAAGACTTACTCAACTAGTGGGAATATGTCGACACAGAATTTTGTCCCGTGCCGAGGACACACGCAGCAAGTCGGAAGGGTCCGCTCGATGGAGCAGATCCGCCTAGCTTCAACGCAGGGGTGGTTGATCCTACGCAATCCTCCTGAGGTGTGCCAGTTAATTTGACCCTACAATTGACAAGGAGAGAAAGTTCATCAGTAGTTAAGGGCGGAACTTACCGGTGCTGCCAGACAGTCCCGAATGTACGGTTGTGAGAGCCGATATGGAAGGAAATCGGCTAAATAGTCGATTCCAGTATATTCATGAGAATAAGTCAGTTAGAGCTCATGGGGTCGTGTGAGGTGAATCGGTTATCATTCAGGATAAACATCATTTAAACGAAAATTAATCAATGGCAATGAGATATCAATGATGATCGGTCCATACTGAGCCAATGATTACGAGCAACCGAACTCCTTTTTGTATAAAGAAACAATTCAACATCACTTAATCATTTAATAAAGATAAATCTAATGAACATGTTAGATCTCATCTATCACCATGACCAGTGGGGCATGAGGCAAAATCATGCAGGCCGTAGAAACAACAATAGACTCGACAACCCTAACTCATTACTAATATCAGTGGGGCATGAGGTAGAATCATGCAGGCCATAACACAATAACAAGATCATGGGGCTAACACATCTTTCAACTTATCTCTACTTCAACAATCTCGTGATGTGAACTGTCCGTGAAAGCATTCGATATCGGCTAAATAGCCAATTCAGGCATAGCACACAGTTAAGGTCATGTCTTCTCAGGAATGGGTCTATTAACCAACTATCCCCACTCCACGGTGTCAACAGTGGGGTAAGAGGTAGAATCCCACAGGCCATGATGACGGGCCATGAAACAATTCTTGCTAACCGATAGATCTACTCAAGATTGAACATGCCTTAACCGCACGCTATGCATGATTAAGATTGACGCAAAACAACCGATAAAAAACATAACTCATCGCTTAAGATGTAGATTAGATCAGTTTTAGATTAGCAAATGATGAGTTAAACAAGATATAAGGCCGATCTAGATCAATCTCAATCGGGCAGAGTGATATTGCTGTAATTAGATAAGCAATGAAAGCAATAAGCAATATCGGTAACTTAATGAATCTACCAAAGACTGCTATTCTAAGATAGAGCCGATAACTTGACCTTGATCCAATTCAAGTAGTGGGGTGTGAGGCAGAATCACACAAGCCATACTTGAAATAGGCAAGAGTCGATAACTAGCTTATACCAGAGCCATAGTGGGGGTCGACCGGATCGATGTAGCCATACGAACAGAGGTATAAACCATGACGGTACTTACAACAAGCAGTGGAGGTTGACCGAATCAATGCAGCCATACTTGCCGAAGAACTCGCCGAGATCTACTCTACTCCTACTCCTAAGGGGTGGCCAGAGCTGAAAAAACTAATTGACTTGTATTTGATTGATTGGTTCATGTTTACAATAGTCAGGGTTTGGTATGTATACCCGGGGCCTAAAATGAGCCCTACTCGAGTATGACTTAATACAATCTTTGGCATAATGAAAACATTCCTAATTTAAGATAACTTGGACTCTAATCTTTCCCTTTTTGTAGAGTCCAGCATGTCTCATCTCAGTGCCGATCATAGCCTCCGTCGTTATCTACTGGCGCTATCTGAAGAAAGTCGATTCTAGCGTTGCATCCGAATCAGTTGGTTTCGATCTGCACGCAACTGATCCCCTGCTGTCATGATCCTGGGAGCTCCCGAGCTTCTGAGATCCTTCTACCAAATTCCGGTGTAAACACATGCCCCCAATTTTGGGATAAAAGTAATTTTATTCCAAAATTATCATGTCTGCATCCCTGATTGGTCCACAGTCACTGGTAGAGAACCTTGATCCGGGGCCCACTATTTGTCGCTGTTTGCATCCATTCACGAGCCCATGCCTCAAAACTTCTCACAAGAGCATCACTGTTTCATGGGCACTTGGATTCATTTTCCCAGACTAGCTATAAAATGCCTATCCGACCCCAGCGAGAGCAACTCAACTATTTAGCTATGTTTCTCTTCTTCCTGCCCTCTCGAGCTCTGACTTCATTGGACCCTCCATGGTTCATCTCTTTGCTATGAAGATCCTGAGTGGTTAGAAGAATTCTTGTGTGTAGGGTGATTTTGTCGCTCATTCTAGCACCTTGTCGAGCAAGAGAATCAGCTGCTGTGGCTAGAAGAAGTCTTGTGATGCCGCCTGCGTGTTCTCACTAGGCTCGCAGAGCTATTCTAGTGTTTGCAAGGGCTAGAATGTGTGGACACTTTTCCCTTGTTTGCTTCATCAAACGCCCACTGGGAGAGCCACAGGCTTCTTTCCTGCAATTCCTAGTCTTCAAGAGACTAGTTAGGCGTCTATTAAGCGGGCAGCCTTTCCCTTTCTCCTGACATAAGTTTGCTAACTTGCTGATGTGACTTAATTCTTGATAACCTTCGGCCTCGTGGGGACCCAGACTCCCTTCAATCCAAAGAAGTCTTGGGGGTTAATTTCTGGTCAATGTAAATTCTTTGTACTCACCCATGACATTTTGTAATCTGGGGAAGCAATAAGCTCGAATTTGTTATCTCTTCGTTATCTATCCCCTGAAATCTAGAATGCCGATCTGTTTCTGTATCTGTTTTCAGTTTTCACATCCTCGGCTAAATCCATCTCCTTGCCTCCCTGGGCTATATATACAGACCACGGCTGGGGCTCCGAACGCTACCTGTCTTGTCTCAAACCTTCTGCATCCTTAGTATAGTTCCGGCTCTTCTGTAGGCTTGAGATCATGGAGAACAGCAAGAGACCTGCTGAGGAGGCTCTTAACGAGCCTGCATCATCACGCCAATGCCTTCATCACCGGGAAGGTGCCACTCGGGATATCCCCCTCATTCCGGAGCACAGGGTCAACCCGGCTCAGCCGTCGGGATCATCCTCAACACTGATTCATTGCCAGCTCCCTAGTTATCCGAGGAGGCAGATCGATAATGTTGATCTAATCGCTTCCATTGATCGGACTGATCAGAGTCTATCCAACTGCCTTTCCCTCGTGGAATCGGCTCTGGCCATGATTCAAATCTAATCGTCTTTCGAGGCCGACCTAAGGGAACAGCTGGCCAAGGCTGAAGCTAGAATCATAGGTGAGAAGGCTACCACAATCTTCTTAGCTTTTCTTAACTTTTGCTTTTGAGATTTTCTGATCGTCCCTTCCTTTGAATTTTTAGATCTAACTGCTCAGTTGAAAAGCCTTCGATCAGCCACAGATCATGCGGCGGGGTTTGTTAATGCCAGGGGCACTATTCTGGCAATCCGTTTGCATGACGTTCCAAACCGCGTCAGGGAGGTCGCTCTCCATGGTGTTTGCCATGGCACTGCCACAGCGTTGGCCACTACACAAGTCCGCTCTGGCCACAATCTTCAGCTTCTTCCTCATGGTTTCCTAGATGCAGTGCCCCTCGGGGATCATGAATGTTTGACTGAGGAATTATCTAGCATCGCCAACTCTATAGCTTTCAATACTTCGGCCGACGATGTAGTGAGCAAATTGTTCTCCAACCCGTAGCTTGTAATAAGTGATTTTTTAGCAAACAATTCCCTCGTCATGAATGATTTTCCTTTGTTTTCGCACTTTGTATTATGCATATTACTTCATCCATGCTTGCTTTCCCCCTATAGGCGATACGCATTGTACCAACTTTTGTTCTTTTAGGTTCATTTTTTGCACTAAAGGTGATACCTTTCTGACATCGGCTATTAGAGCTGTCAACCGAACAAATTGGTTTTTTAACTGTTAATCCAAACGCTGGGATAATATTTCTTCAGATATTTCCCATTGATTGCTCGGCCAAACTCTTCTTCTCCTCCTAGTGTCTCCAGAATATACGCATTACTAGGAGCACAACGTTTGATCCGATAAGGCCCTTCCCAATTGGGTGACCATTTGCCGAACTTGCTGTCCTTTGACCCGATCGGCAATTTCACTTTCCAAACCAAATCTCCTTCAAAAATTTGCTTATTCTTGACCTTTTTATTGTAATATCTTGCGACTCTCAGTTTATTGGCTTCAATATTTTCGAGAGCCCACAGCCAAAGGCAACTTAAGTCTTCTAAGCCATCCATCATAAGATTTTTCTAGACTTCAGCTGTCAAATCGCTCTATAACATAACACGCCTCGATCCAGTCTGAATTTCCTAAGGAAGAACTACGTTATGGCCATACACAAGTTCGTAAGGTGATGTTTTAATTGAACCATGATAGGCCATCCTGTATGCCCATAATGCCTCATTAAGCCTCGAATGCCACTTCCTTGGTTGTTCCTCAATTTTCTTCTTGATCAGCTTAATCATAATTTGATTGGACTCCTCTGCCTGACCATTAGCTTGAGCATAGTAAGGAGATGAATTTAGCAGCTTGATCCCCATACTGGTAGCAAAATCTCTGAATTCCTCTAATGTGAACATGGTCCCTTGATCGGTAGTGATTGTTTGAGGAATCCCAAAATGATACACGATATGCTCCTTGACAAAATCAACCATATTTTTTGAAGTTACCATTTTTAGGGGAACTGCCTCAACCCATTTGGTGAAGTAGTCTATTGCCACCAATATGAACTTATGCCCCTTGCTTGAGGGTGGAAAGATTTGGCTAATCAAATAAATTCCCCGGCCCTAAAACGACCATGGCTTGATTATTGGGTTCATGGCCGACACAGGTGATTTCTGGATATTACCAAAACATTGATAGTCTTGGCATCCCTTGTAGTATTCAAAACAGTATTCTAGTATTGTTGGCCAGAAATATCCAGTTCTGCGAATAATCCATTTCATCTTATGAGCCGATTGATGAGCTCCACATATCCCTTCATGCACTTCTCCCATCAATACCTTAGCTTCTTCTTGGTTTAAGCATTTGAGCAACACTCTGTCGACTATTTTATAATATAACTGCTCATCCAACAAAACATATTTAGTCGACTTATACCTTAGCTTCCTAATAACTTTCTGAGATGGATCCCTAAGGTAATTGGCTATTTCAACTCTCCAATCATCAATTGAGGCTTCACTACTCAATATTTCCCGAAATACTCGATACCCAGATGCACTTTGAGCCAGACAGTTAGCTTCTTGGTTTTGCGCTCTTGGGATATGTGAAGAAACTCCTTGATTAACTTTTGGCAGCCATCATAGTATTCTTTCAAAGTCTCTTCTTTGCACTCATATAAGCTGATCAACTGATTAATAATTAACTGTGAATCTCCAAATACCTCAATTGCTTCGGCCTTTACTTCATGGAGAAGTTGAAGTCCTTTGAGAATAGCCTCATACTCCACTTGATTGTTAATAACTATTGGTTCAGCTGGGAAAGCAAACTCAAAGCTTGCCCCCTAAGGCGAAATGATAACAATACCAATGCCACCACCCTGCTTGCATGATGATCCATCAAACAACAGTGTCTAGGGCATCGGTTCTGCATAACTAATGCTTGGCTTGTGATGCTAAGTGATAAAATCGGCCATTACCTATCCTTTGACTGCTTTAGCCGATTCGTACTTCAAGTCAAATTCCGATAACACAAGAATCCACTTTCCCATTCTTCCATTTAGTATTGCATTGATAACATGTGCTTAACCACATCAGCCTTGGAAACAACCATGCACTCGGCTGATAATAAGTAGTGTCATAATTTAGTGCAAGAGAAATATAAACATAAGCATAACCTTTCGATGGGAGAATATCTTGTTTCTAGATCCAGTAGCCTCCTACTTAAATAGAAAACAACCCTCTCTTTCCCATCGAATTCTTTAATCAGGGTTGATCCAATTGTCTTATCGTCAGCCGATATGTACAACTTAAATGGCTTACCTTGCTGAGGAGGGACTAGTATGGGTGGACACTTCATATATTCTTTTATTTCTTCAAACGCCTTCTGTTGTATGTCACCCCACGTGAATTCTTGATTACTTTTCAATCTCAGCAAGGGAGAAAACAGGAGGATCCTTCCTAACAAATTTGAAATGAATCTTCTGATGAAATGAATCTTTCCCAGCAGAGACTGTAACTCTATTTTGGTGGTTGGGGGAACCGCATCGTCAATTGCCTTTAAACTTTTCTGACCAACTTTGATTCCTCTTTCATGAACCATGAATCCCAAAAATTGTCCGGCTGATACTCCAAAAGCACACTTGTTAGGATTCATCTTCAAACCATGCTTCCTCATGCATTCCAAGGTTTCTCGCAAGTCAGCTAGGTGTTCTTTGTATCCCTTGGATTTTACCATCACATCATCGATGTAAATCTCAATAATCCTGTCGATCAACTTATGGAAAATGTAATTCATTGCCCTTTGATAAGTTGCACCGGCATTCTTCAAATCAAAGGTCATCACGATCCATTCAAATAGACCGATTGCACCAGGGCACCTGAAAGTGGTCTTTGCTATGTCTTCCTCAGCCATGAAAATTTGGTTATATCCTGCATTACCGTACATGAAGCTAATAACCTTGTGTTTGGCTGCTGCATCCACTAACATATCAGCTATCGACATTGGATAACCGTCCATAGGTGTGGCTCTATTCAGATCCCTGAAATCAATGCAAACCCTCAATTTCTCATTATTCTTATATACAGGGACAACATTCGATATCCACTCCGCATATCGACACGGTTGGATAAATTTTGCTTCCAGCAACCTCTTAGTCTCCTTTTTGATATCATCAAGCACATTTGGGTTGAATCTCCTTGGAGCTTGTTTAAACGGCCAATGTCCAGGTTTGATTAGCAACTGATGTTCGACAATCGATCGGTCCAAACCAGGCATCTCATAGTATTCCCAAGCAAAGCAATCCTTGAATTCCTTTAATAAATCAATCAATTCTTGTTTATACTCGGGATCCAACTTAGCACTTACGTACGTCGGCCTAGGTCTATCTCTAGGACCAATATCTATCTCTTCTAATTCATCGGCCGACGTGAAGCCCTATCCTAGTTTGCCATTTGTGCCATCTATTGGATTATCCAAATTCTCAAAGCCAACTGCTTGGATTGGCTGTTGGCTTTCGCCACTGACTCTGAATTTTGACAGCAACAGAAAAACCATTTCATTGTTGATCTTGATGAAACCTCCATCCCATGACTTGCCAGAAAAACACTCGAAATCTCCTAGTTCCCAAAAGACTGGATCGGTTATTGCGATGCTTACGGACTCATCAGCATGAACTAGTTCGACATCATCTCCATGCCATTGAATCAAACACTGATGCATGGTCGATGGTATGCAGCAATTCACATGAATCCAATCATGACCAAGGAGTAAATTGTATGATCCTTTCCCATCAATGACAAAGAACGTGGTGAGCAGAGTTTTACTCCTGATTGTTAGTTCGACGTTTATTGCCCCTTAGGTCTTGGATGTATTTCCTCTAAAGTCTCTAAGCATCATGTCGGTCTCAAGCAAATCTCCTGGTCCCTTGCCAAGCTTATGAAAAGTGGTGTATGGCATAAGATTGACAAAAGCACCTCTGTCCACCAACATCTTGTTCATCAGCTTCCCATCAACAAAACCTTTCATATATAAAGCCTTTAAGTGCCGATGCTTGACTAGCTTATCAAATATTGCTTGCTGCACAACTATTAACTTGGCAATCATCTCTTCATACTCTGACTCGTCAAAGTCTGAATAAACTTCCTGATCTGTCGGATCTCTGAATTCTGGATGGTTGCCTCTTATCAGCTATCTGCTTGGTACGCCATACTTAAGTTTTACCAGGTGCCTGAGCCTGTTCCATCTCTCTATTCCTTAGGCGCTGCACCCTCCTCTTTTAGCTTCTCGCCAAATCTCCTAGGCACCACTGGCCTTCCTGCCATGTGTATCTTCTTTTAGTGCCTTCCTCTTCATGATCAGCCCAGTCCTGTCCAATGACTCTTTTTCCCAACCGATCATGAACACTTTCATTTTTTAAGCACCAATCCATGTTGTTATGATGATATGCATCTTGAGTCTGGATAGACCGGCGGTTGGTTTGAGATTGTCTATACTCCTGATATTAATTGCTACATTCTAGACAGTCGTGTCTGGTAGGCAACTCCAAACCTTCATTCCAGCAATGCCTAAAGAAGAGACAATTCCAATGTAATTCAACTTGTTCCCTTTCATACCTCTCTTCTTCTAATTGATGCTGGTATGCTTGATCTTTTAACCAACGTTGATAATCCTTTTCCTTCTGCCACTGCCATTTATTCAACAGAATCCGAGATGTGACCCGTGGCTTTAACGTCTCTGCTTTCGACATCTTCCTCTGCTCGTATTGGCTCTTTTGTTCGGCATGACGTTTTCTAATCTCTCTATACTCATCAGCCGATATTTGCATTTTGGGATCAACTGTCCCAGCTTCTCTTGATTTGGTCGATGTTAGGACCTTAGTTTTTCCTTTGAACAGCCTAGCATCAACATGTTCTGATCTCCTGGGAAAGGATTATCATCGACTTTCATCTTCTGAGGTGTATCGAATTTGAGCCTCCCTTGCTAAATAGCTCTCTGTATATGCTGCCTGAAGATTCTACATTCATTAGTGGAATGAGAAGTAGCGTTATGGAATTTGCAGAACTTCTTGTTCTTCAACTGATCAGGGGGCAACATGACATGACCATCAGGCAACTTGATCTGCCCCTTCTCAAGCAAGAAAACAAAGAGCTTGTCTGATTTGGTAACATCAAAGTCATAACTCTCCTCAACTCCTCTTCCCCAAGGATTTGACACCATCACTGTCTTCTTGCCCCAATTCCATTCAACTGCAGCAACCTCTTCTTCTTCATCTTCATAGCCATCATCGACTGAATATGGATCGTAAGCTTCGTCCATTGAGGTACTCTTCTGGAATCAGGTATCTCTATGTATGCTCTAGAATTGGCTATTAAGTGTTGCCACTCGTTGAGCCAATTGACCCAAGTTATCAAATTCATGTCCTAGCAGTTTCTCTTTCCACATCGGCAGCATTCCGTGGATGGCTAAAGCAGCAAGTTTATCATTGGCCAAGCTCAATGAGAAACATAGATTCTTAGTCTCTCAGAATCTCTAAAGAAATTCAATGCCTTATTCATTAGTCCTCTGTCTTATGGTTGTCAAATCGGTTATTTTCTTCTCTCCAGTCCCAGTGTAAAAATATGTATGAAACTTCTTCTCTAGGTCGGCCCAATTGGCAATAGAGTTGACTGGTAATGACAAGTACCAAGAGAAGGCTGGCCCTAATAGGGACAAGGAGAAGAAATGAACTCGATGGGCATCCTCAACTGATGCTTCGCCCAATTGTGTAAGATACCAACTAACGTGTTCTATTGTGCTTGTACCATCTTGACAAGTGAACTTAGCGAACTCTGGGAGCCTGTAATTTGCAAGAAGAGCGACCAAATCATACAATTCTGGATATGGGCATTTGTACGAAAAAGTCACTCCTTTTGGCTTCAGACCGAACTGATTCTTCATCATCTCGGTTACCTTGAGCAGCAACTCATCAGCTTGCGGATTTGGATTTCTCGGTACTTGCTGACCCGTCTATGGATTGAAATCCTGCGTGCCTTGATATCCTGGATTTGGTATCATGTGGAGGGTGTTATAATCCGTGCCATAATGATAGCCTTATGGAATCTCAGTCTGTTGGGTCATTTGTTGGTTTGCTGCTTGAAGTCTCTGATTATAGACATAAGGATCTATATCTCTACGGATCCTCTGAACGGATGGTGCTATCTTCTGAGCCGACGACGATATGTGGCCTGATGTGCCAAAATTGATCATCTGGTTTTGACTTTGCCCCGCCAGCTGCTGCACATGTTGTACTGACGGTCTAGGATTGTACTGTATCTGATTTGTAGCAGTACCCGGAGTTTGTTCAGACGAACCTTGAAGTGTCTGGACGCCACCATTACCAGTTGGTGTTGCTTCTTGATGACTGGTATCGACTTGATTAGTCCCTTGGGTCAATGGATCTAGAATATTATAACAAGTTGATCCAACCTGACCAACTGGAATTCCATGAATCGCCTCTTTCATGGCATTGTGAAATGTGTTAACGAAAGCTTCATTGCGGCTTGATATGGCATCACGAACAGACTTGTCTATGGCTTTCGTAAAGAAACGCATGTCTTCAGCTTCGACCGTATCTGTCTGCCCATGTAGTAGAACTCTTGGAAGTAGAAATTTTTGAATAATTGTGTTGTCACGTGTTTTGGTATAGGACAATAAACACTTCTTCTAAAATTCTTCCGTAGCTTTGTTGATGGTATCCTTATCTTAATCAGGCAGGTCTTCATAATGTACCATAAGGATGCTATCATTGTTGTGAACCGCCATGATGACTGTGGTGTCCCACTGGGCATGCCAGAAATGTGTGTCGACATAGAATTTCATCCCGTGCCGAGGACACACGCAGCAAGCCAGAAGGGTCCGCTTGATGGAGCAGATCCGCCTAGCTTCAGCGTAGGGGTGGTCGATCCTGCATAATCCTCGTGAGGACTGCCAGTTAATTTGACCCTGCAATTGACAAGGAGAGAAAGTTCATCATTAGTTAAGGGCGGAACTTACTGGTGTTGCCAGACAGTCCCGAATGTACGGCTGTGAGAGCCGATATGGAAGGAAATCAGCTAAATAGTCGATTCCAGTATATTTATGAGAATAAGTCAGTTAGACCTCATGGGGTCATGTGAGGAGAATTGGTTATCATTTAGGATAAATATCATTTAAACAAAAATTAATCAATGGCAATGAGATATCAATGATGATCGGTCCATACTGAGCCAATAATTACGAGCAACCGAACTCCTTTTTGTATAAAGAAACAATTCAACATCACTTAATCATTTAATAAAGATAAATCTAATGAACATGTTAGATCTCATCTATCACCATGACCAGTGGGGCATGAGGCAGAATCATGTAGGCCATAGAAACAACAATAGACTCGACGACCCTAACTCATTACTAATATCAGTGGGGCATGAGGCAGAATCATGTAGGCCATAACACAATAACAAGATCATGGGACTAACACATCTTTCAACTTATCTCTACTTCAATGATCTCGTGATGTGAACTGTCCGTGAAAGAATTCGATATCGGCTAAATAGCCGATTCAGGCATAGCGCACAGTTAAGGTCATGTCTTCTCAGGAACGGGTCTGTTAACCAATGATCCCCACTCCACGGTGCCAATAGTGGGGTGAGAGGCAGAATCCCATAGGTCGTGATGACGGGCCATGAAACGGTTCTCGCTAACCAATAGATCTACTCAAGATCAAACATGCCTTAACCGCACGCTATGCACGATTAAGATTGATGGAAAACAGCCGATAAAAAACATAACTCATCGCTTAAAATGTAGATTAGATCAGTTTTAGATTAGCAAATGATGAGTTAAACAAGATATAAGGCTGCTCCAGATCAATCTTAATCGGGCAGAGTGATATTGTTGTAATTAGATAAGCAATGAAAGCAATAAGCAATATCGGTAACTTAATGAATCTACCAAAGACTGCCATTCTAAGATAGAGCCGATAACTTGACCTTGATCCAATTCAAGCAGTGGGGTGTGAGGCAGAATCACATAGACCATACTTGAATTAGGTAAGAGTCAATAACTAGCTTATACTAGAGCCGCAGTGGGGGTCGACCGGATCGATGCAGCCATACGAACAGAGGTATAAACCATGACGGTACTTACAACAAGCAGTGGAGGTCGATCGGATCGATGTAGCCATACTTGCCGAAGAACTCACCGATATCTACTCTACTCCTACTCCTAAGGGGTGGCCGGAGCCAAAAAAAAGTAATTGACTTGTATTTGATTGATTGGTTCATGTTTACAATCGTCGGGTTTTGGTATTTATACCCGGGGCCTAAAATGAGCCCTACTCGAGTACGACTTAATACAATCTTTGGCACAATGAAAACATTCCTAATTTAGGATAACTTGGACTCTAATCTTTCCCTTTTGTAGAGTCCCGTATGTCTCATCTCAGCGCCGATCATAGCCTTCGTCGTTATCTACTGGCGCTATCTGAAGAAAACTGATTCTAGCGTTGCATCCTAATCAGCTGGTTTTGATCTGCACACAACTGATCCCCTGCTGTCATGATCCTAGGAGCTCCCAAGCTTGTGAGATCCTTCTACCAAATTCTGGTGTAAACAGAATAATTTCCCGAGTCCAAGGGATATGATAAGCTTTATGGTTTGTTTGTTTTTCTTTTTGTGGAAAGCAATATTAATAGTGCATCCTTATATATGTTTATTATTAGCGGTCATGATTAGTTCATTATCTACCCATTCTATGTAAACATATGTTCTACTTTCAAGCAAGAGTTGAGCAAATAGTTCCATTTCACCACCTTTCATCTTTCAGTTCTTACTACGGTGCTAGACTGTAGACAAGCTGTACCGGATCACCCGGTGATTCGCTAATCAATGTGCCCAGCTGGGTACCCCAAAACACACGCCCTGCTTGTACACCAGGCACAAGCAGGACCAACCCACCACTCTCCTATCATGGGGTCTAGGTCCTCGTCCAAACTTGGACTCCAAGCCCCCGCTCCTGAGTCCTAGACTCAGTGCGCTGCTTAGACATCCACCATCCCCACCTCCAATCAGTCAGTCCTGAAAGAGCTGGAACCCATGACAAGAGAGCAACAAACCTTCCCTACACGTGCTACGGGCTCTATGCTCTACGTTATGGGCGGTCGGCTACGGTTCCTTGGTCACACCCGTTTGTCCTACATGTCTACGGGCTCCGAGCTCGATGTTATGGACTATGGGTCAGCCAAGGCCGAGAGTTCAACATAGAATACATTGCTTGGACGCCGCTTATACTGCTTTTATCTCCAAGTTCGTACAGCAACTGCCGAGCAGCACATGTTCCGCGCTGTTTTTTATGGAGAAGACCCAGTCACCGATCTCTCCCTACACGTGCCACGGGCTCTGCGCTTTGCGTCATGGGTGGTCAGCTGCGGTTCCTGGGTCACGCCTGTTACTCCTACACATGCACGGGCTCCGTGCTCGATGTTATAGACTATGGGCTGGCCAAGGCCATAGGGATCAGTAGCAGACCAACTGTTCGGACGTTATTTGAAGTACGCATAATCGCGTCAGGATTGAAACTGCAAAGATTTTTTTGCCAAAATACAAGCAAACTGCATATATTACATATACATGCACCTTATAACATTTATTCGATAAATAATTGTTTCTTGCGCTTTCGCGCATTCTAATTACACTGTCAAGCTTTTACAGATGGTAATCTATGAGCAGATTACTGAGCTCCACTGTTACCATCCATCTCACCGAACAGATCTGTATCGTTGGCCAGCATCTTCGCTATGTCTTCCACTTCATCCTCTAGCTGCTGGGTCCCCGTGTTGTCCAGTCCTTCGGCGAACCCACCCCCTATCGACTGAAGGTCGATGGTCGGGTAATGTGACCGAACAACCGCGAGGACATGGGTAGCGATGGTCATAATGGCATCATGGTTGAAGGTCTTGAAGTTCTCTCATGCTGCCTTGCACCTCTCGATTATGGTGTCGGGACGTAAAGCTTGCTTCGCCAAACTAGGCATTCAGTTTCAGTCTTGTCAGCGGGTACCTTGGCGCTGGTGAGGTACTTGATGAATTGCTCCCTCTAATCGGCGACCGGCGAAGGTACCACAAGTACCAACTGCTCGGTAGGGGGAACCTCTTTGACTTCCTTATCTTCTTTGATGGATGGCGCCAGGAGATCTTGAACAAAGACCCCTGGTGGTATCGCGGTGCGAGAAGAGCCCAGCTTGGATAAGTGATCGGCGAGTTGATTTTGGTCACGTACCACATGGTGATACTCGATGCCGTAGACTTTTCCTTCGAGTTTCCTGATTTTGGCGCAGTATGCATCCATCTTCTCACTGGAATAGGACCAGTCCTTGTTGAGCTGGTTGATAACCAGTGCGGAGTCCCCGTACACCATGAGGCATTTAACGCCAAGCTCGACAGCTATACGGAGACCATGGAGACACGATTCATATTTCCACGGTGTTGTTGGAGGCCAGAAAGTGTATACGGAGAACGTAGCGTAGCTTATCCTTGGTCGGTGTAATGAACAGAATGCCCGCACTAGCGCCATTGATGTTAAGGGCGCCATCGAAGTACATCACCTAGTGTTCGGGGCAAGTAGCGGCGATGGGCTCTTGGATCTCGGTCCATTCAGTGACGAAATCAGCGAGCGCCTGTGACTTAATGGTAGGTCTGCTTTTGAATTCGATGGAATATGTGCCAAGCTTAATGGCCCACTTAATGATGCAGCCATTGGCCTTTTTGTTGCGGAGAATGTCTCCCAGAGGGAACTCTGTGACCATGGCGATCTTGTAGTATTCGAAGTAGTGGCGGAGTTTGAGCGACGTAATAAGAATGGCATATAACAGCTTTTGTACCTGAGGATAATGAGTTTTGGGCTCATTGAGTACCTCACTGATTAAGTAAACTGGACGTTGTACTTTATAGGCGTGCCCAGCCTCCTCGCGTTCGACGACAATAGCTGTGCTCACAACATGAGAAGTGGCGGCAATGTATATTAGTAGAGTCTCATTTGGTCTTGGCGTTGTCATGATCGGCGGCTTTGTTAAGAACACCTTGAGCTATTCAAAAGCTGAGTCTACTTCTTTCGACCAGGAGAACCGCTCGGAGGCCTTGAGGAGTTTGAAGAATGGTAGCCCTTTTTCGCCGAGGCGTGATATGAAATGACTTAAAGCAGCCATGCAGCCTGTAAGCTTCTGTATATCCTTGACGCATGTTGGCCGTTTCATATTGGTGATGGCAGAGACCTTTTCAGGGTTATGTTCGATACCTCGAGCGCTGACGATGTAGCCCAGCAGTATACCGGATGGAACTCCAAAGATGTAGTTTGAAGGGTTCAGCTTCCATCAGTACTTGTTCAGGTTGGCGAAGGTTTCTTCGAGGTCAGCGATAAGGTTGTCGGCTGTCTTGGTCTTGATGACCACGTCATCGATGTAAGCTTCGACATTGCGGCTGATCTGTTGGTCGAGGCACATCTGGATGGCCCTTTGATAGGTAGCCCCAGCGTTCTTGAGTCTGAAGGACATAGTTTTGTAGCAGTATGCACCGAAAGGCGTAATGAATGATGTCGTGATCTGGTCTTCTTCCTTGAGGGAGATCTAATGATAGCTAGAGTAACAGACAAGGAAGGAGAGTAGTTCATAGCCAGTGGTAGAGTCTACAACCTCGTCTATCCGAGGCAAGCCAAAGGGGTCTTTAGGGTAGTGTTTGTTAAGATCAGTATAATCAACGCACATTCTCCATTCTTCATTCTTTTTTCGAACGAGAATAGGGTTTGCTAACCAATCTAGATGATACACTTCTTTTATAAACCTGGTAGCTAAGAGCCATTTTATTTCTACCCTAATAGCCTCCTTCTTGTCTAGCGCGAATCGGTCGAGTTTCTGCTTGATCGGTTTGGCGGTCGGCGAGACATTCAAGGAGTGCTCAATCTTCTCCCGTGGTATCCCTGGCATGTCTACAGGTTTCTAAGCAAACACATTGGCATTGGCACATAGGAAGGAGATGAGCGTGCTTTCCTATTTGGGGTCAAGGTGATCCCCAATCTTCACAGTCTTGGAGACGTCGTCGAGGCCGAGGCCGACCTCCTTGATTTCCTTGGACTTGGCGAAGGCATGTGGAAGCTCCAGTTCTGAGATCTCCATGTCATCAGCGGGTGTTGTCTTGGCTTCAGTGACCACGCTAGCCATCTGGATGGAGAGGTCGGTGGCTTCAGCGAGAGCAAGACTCTCTATCTCATAGGTGTAGGCAATGAAGAGGTTGGCCCGCAGAGCCAGGACTCCTACGGGCGAAGGCATCTTCATCACCAGATATGCGTAGTGTGGTACGGCCATGAACTTGGCCAAAGCTAGCCGACCAAGTATGGCGTGGTAGGCGGTGTTGAAGTCAGCGACGTAGAAGTTGATATGCTTAACGCGGTAGTTGCTTGCCACGCCGAACTGTACTGGTAGGGTGATCTCTCCAAGTGGTCTGGATGCCCTTCTAGGTACCACACCCTAGAAGGAGGAGTCTGAGGGTGTGAGATCTGTTATCGTGAGGCCCAACTCCTTTAGGGCCCCAGCGAAGAGTAGGTTCAAAGCACTGCCACCGTCAACGAGGACTTTTCTGAAGAGCACCTTCGGACGGTTGCGTTGAGGACAAGGGGAAAACGCCCTATGTAGGGTATATCTGCCCATTGGTTGGCCCTGCTGAAGGTGATGGGGACCTCGGACCATGGGCGATAGCTGGGGTCAGCGGTGGTTTCCTCTGAAGTGACGGTGAGCACTCGTCGGGCGACGAGCTTCCGTTCTCTTTTACTCTTAGTGGAGGCGAGGCCCCCGAAGATGGTGGTGACCACCTTATCATGGTCCTAAAAGGCATTGTTGTTGCCCCCAGGTGGTCGGCAACCTCCGGCTCCATCGTTGGCATCATCATCAAGTCTCTTGTCCTGGAACTCCTTAGCTAGGCCAATGCAGTCCTTCATCTTGTGTTTGGCGTTCTTGTGAAGAGGACACGGGCCGTCGAGGATTTTTTGGTACTGTTTGTCGTAGTTGCGCTTGGCGAGAGGTTGACTGACGGTGGTGACAATGTGTTTTGGCCAGCAGCAGTGATTTTGGCTAGGCCTATGTCCTCCTGTCTGATCATGGCCGCTGTCACGATGGTAGCTACGGTCGTCGGGGCGGCGGTCGCTGTGGTGTCGATCGTCAGGGCGATCGTCATAATGGTGAGACAGGCGCTGAGTGCCTGCATCCTCATTGAAGCGCACCTCGGCTTCCTCGGTGTCGGCATACTGGTTGGCGGTAGTTATCATTTCGCTGATACCGGTGGGCGGCTTGCGGTTGAATTTGGAGCGAAGCTCGCGATGGTAGAGTCCTCGAATAAAGGCGGTGATGACTTCAGCTTCCATGATGTTGGGAATAGAGTTCCTCATCTCAGAGAAACGCTGGATGTAGCTGCGGAGGAGCTCAAATGGCTTCTAGTTGATGCGGCTGAGATCATGCTTCGTGCTGGGTCGAGTACACATGGCCATATAGTTGTCGGTGAAGACTTTTTTAGCTCTTCCCATGATCCGATGGAGTTCGGCACAAGGCTGGTGAACCAACTCATGGCGGGTGGTGTGAGCATGATGGGGAGATAATTTGCCATGATGTTGGTGTCTCCTCCGGCGGCACGGATAGTAGTGGTGTAGGCCAACAACCACTGAGTTGGGTTCATTCTTCCTTCATAGGGCTCGACCCCAGTGATCTTAAAACCACGGGGCCACCGAAGCATTCGGAGTGCCCTTGTGAAAGCTAGAGGTCCCTCAGGGTTGTTGACACCGTCATCTATGGTGTTGCGGTTGGGGATAGGCTCGAGGGCTGAATCCGAGATGCCGTACTCCTTCTCATACTCCTAGCAGCGACGCACTTTGTCTTCATGGCGACCAAAGCGACGTTGCTCGATATGCCATCACGCATCCTGGAGGTTGCTGAGATGCACTCGAGCATCCTATTCGACCTCCTGGTCATGTTGGCAATGATGTTTGATGTGATGCCCCCTGGGTCCCCCTGGAGAGGTAGTGACTGGTCGGCGAAACAGCTTTGGCTAGGGCAGTGATTGGATCTCGGCGCAGCTGATCGGTGAATCATGCTCGTAGAGCATGAAGGTCTCTGATCCTCGCGAATCTCATTGACCTAACAGTGAGCTGCTTTAAGCATGGCAGTGATCTTAGCGAGCTTGGGCATTTGAGAGAAACGAGCGAGCTCGTTGGCAGCTACTACCAAATTGGCGCTTGGAGTCTTGAAGACGTTGTGGCCGTCAACGCGGAGGATTTCTTCGTTGAGGTCGCGGTGGAGCGGGAGCGGTCTTCCTTGAGAATCGAGTCGATTATTCCAAGCAGCCTCGGCCCTCGCGATGGCCGCCTCGTTTTCTCACCGCTGCGCACGGTTGACATTCTGGTTCTCCCAAGCAACGCGCTCCTCCTCGGTTTCACCATTCCGAGGAGGGCTATCGATGCTGATGTTGAAGATCACGCCCCCCTGGAAGGGTGGAAGGAGAAATTGCTCGGAGAAGGTTTCGGCGAGGGTCTCCATAGAGCCCTGAGACTCGGAGCCCGGAGTTTCTTCTGGGATGGTTTGGAGGGGTGCCTCGGGGCTTCAGCCTAAGTCTAGTGTGTTGACGGCTAGCGGAAGCTGGATGGCGACCTGGTCGGTGAGTGGACGGGCGCAGCCCACCTGGTCGGTGAGTTTGCCCCTTAGGGTGTGTTGGTAAGCGGCGGCGGCGTTGGTGAATCCGAAGGGTAGGGCCATAAGCCTTGCAGTTTCTTGGGTAGCCTCCGATAGATCTAGATCGGAGGGTGGTCGGCGCTGAACCAGAGTGTCCAGAGCTGATTCAGCGATGGAGAGACAATCGGCGAGCTTCAGTCCGACTCGATCGATGGACTCGATTAGATCGTCATTGTTGATCTGCCTCCTCTGGTAGCGAGGAAGTGAGCGGCGAGTTGTTGCTAAAAGAGACCTCGGAATCGGCTCTGAGATCAGATCTGCAGTTGCAAGTGTGGGGGTGGTCGGCACAGAACCGATCTGCCCTGGCTCGAGGAGCTCTCCAACTCCGTCAGCGTTGATGACCCATGAGATGGATCCGACCATGAAGATCTGGCCGGGCTACGGAAGGGACAAAGAGCCTACGGAAAAAGTCATCTTGTTCAACAAGAAAACAGCACGCACACCCCTACCTGGCGCGCCAACTGTCGACAGAATATCGTCGGTAGTCCTCTGAGGGGTGTCCCACGAAGGTAGATTGATCAGCAGAGGAGCATGAGATCAAGAACAAGAAGGAAACAGAGACACACGAGTAAGATAGGTTCAGGCCGTCAGTATGATGTAATACCCTACTCCCCTACTCTTGTGGTCTGTTGGTTTGTATTAGCTATCATATGATATGCCGTGATTTCAGAGGGGGTCCCTACCCGCCTTATATAGTCCAGGAGGCAGGGTTACAAGTCGGTTAGATCTGAGAGATAACCAGAAAGTAATAACTGATTACAGGAATCTTGGGATCATACATATCCTAACAGATCTCGTAGTATCTTCAGGATATCTTCCCGATGTCTTGCGGAAGGTGCCGAGCAGAGTCGTGCTCCACAAGGCTTCTTCCTGTGGGCTAGGCCACCCCTAGGGGTGCAGGGTCTGCCATGGGTATCCAGGGTCATACACCCCATAGTCTCCCATTTCAACCCAATTAAGTGGTGTCCTACATTTCTTTCCATACAGAGCTTCAAAGGGTGCCATATGAATGCTTTCTTGATAGCTATTGTTGTAAGAAAACTCAGCTAAGTTCAAGCATTCATCCCACTTCTCAGGAAAAGAAATGGTGCAAGCTCTCAACATATCCTCAAGTACCTGATTTACCCTGTCTGTTTGGCCATTAGTCTATGGATGATAGGCTGAACTTCGGAGGAGACTAGTACCAAGACATTCCTGGAGTTACTCCCAAAAGCGAGAGACAAAGACTGACCCTCTATCAGAGACAATAGTAAGAGGAACTCCATGCAGGGTCACAATCCGGTCAAAATACAACTTGGCATACTTCCTGGCTCAATATCTGGTATCCACCAGGAGAAAATGGGTGGACTTGGTAAGGCGATCCAAAATGACCCAAATAGAGTTATAGCCCTTGGACGTGTGGGGTAAACCCGCAATGAAATCCATAGAAATATCTTCCCATTTCTAAACAGGAATAGGCAAAGGCTACAAATATCCTAGGGTACGCGTATGGTTTGCCTTAACTCTCCCACAAGTGTCGCACTCCACGACGTACTTGGTGATGTCCTGCTTCATATTGGACAACCAATACAAGTGGCGCAAATCATGGTACATCTTGTTACTGCTAGGATGGATAGACAACTTGGAATGGTGAGCTTTATTCAAAATCTTTCTTCTAATCTCCTCATTTGACGGAACCACCAATCTATTCTTGTACTTTACTACCCCTGGCTCATCAATACTAAACTAAGGACCACGCCCTTTGGCAATTAATTTCTTGATGTGAGGAATTTTTGAAGTGTCTTGCCTTTGCTCTATAATAATCTGCTCAAGTAAATCTGAGACTAAGGCAATGTGAGCTAGCACCTCAACATGGTTGAGAGACAAAGGTGTTTCTTCAACCTGATACAACTTCCAGCTCCAAGCATCAGCTACCACATTAGCTTTTTCGGGGTGGTAATATACCTCCAAGTTATAAACCTTAATTAATTCCAACCATCTCATTTGCCTCATATTTAACTCAGACTGAGTGAAAATATATTTGAGGCTCTTGTGATCTATAAAAATGTATACTTTGCTTCCCAACAAATAATGCCTCTAAATTTTTATAGCGTGGACCACAACAGCCAGCTCTAAATCATGGGTGGGATAATTCACCTCGTGCTTTTTTAGCTGGCATGAAGCATAAGCTATTACACGCCCATCCTGCATAAGCACACATCCCAACCCTGTCTTCGAGGCATCACAACATACATCAAAAGGTCTATCAATATCTGGTTGAGCAAGAATAGGAGCAGTGGTAAGAAATTTCTTCAAAGCTTGGAAGGCTTCTTCACAAGCCGGACTCCAAATAAACTTGGCATCTTTCTAGAGCAGCTTGGTCATCGGCTGAGCTATCTTGGAGAAGTCAGGAATGAAGTGCCGATAGTATCCAGCTAGACCAAGGAACTGATGAATTCGATGCACTAACTTGGGAGACTTCCAATTTAATACATCATGCACCTTGCTTGGATCTACAAAGATACCTTCAGGTGTCAGAACATGTCCCAAAAACTGCACTCGGTCTAACCAAAACTCACACTTGCTGAATTTAGCATACAGCTTGTGCTCCCTTAATCGAGTCAGTACTGTCCGAAGATGTTGGGCATGCTTTTCCTTGTTCTTGGAATATATCAAGATATCATCAATGAATACCACTACAAACTTGTCCAACTCCGGCATAAAAATTGAATTCATGAGATACATGAAGAATGCAGGAGCATTGGTGAGACCAAAAGACATGACTAGGTATTCATACAACTCATACCTAGTAGAAAAAGCTATCTTTGGTATATCTTGTGGTCTAATCTTGATTTGATGATAGCCTAAGCGGAGATAAATCTTGGAGAACACCTTGGCACCACCTAGCTGATCAAACAAAGTATCAATACGAGGTAAAGGATACTTGTTCTTAATGGTTACCGCGTTGAGAGGGCGGTAATCCACACACATCTAAAGAGTGCCATCCTTCTTCTTCACAAAAATGGCTAGACAACCCCATGGTGAAGAGCTAGGACGGATGAATCCCTTTTCCAATAATTCTTCTAACTATGTCTTCATTTCAGCCAATTCCTTCGGGGCCATGCGGTACGGGCGCTGGGAGATAGGAGCAGTGCCAGGTTCTAACTCAATGGAGAACTCCACATCTCTATCCGGTGGCAACCCAGGTAGATCTTTAGGAAAAATATCTGAGAACTCACATACCATAGGAATAGAGGCAAAATCAGGAGAGGCTTTAGCATGAGCAGCAACAGGTAAGGTGGGATCTAAGGGCATAAGAAGAGACATTCTATCCTTAGAAGAAGGAAGCCATAACTCAACAACTCTCTGCTTTAGATCCAAGACTACCCCATATATACGCAACTAGTTCATTCCCAGAATTGCATCAATGCCTTGCCCAGGCAGCACCATGAACTGGAGGCGGTAAGTGTGGGTGGCTAGCACTAATCCAACTATGTCTGTCCAAGTATTAACGCACAACTACGGACCTAGAGTACTGATTCTATAGGCAAAAGGTATAGCCATAAGAGGTATATTGTGTCTGTGTGCAAATCACATACTCATGAATGAATGTGATGCACCAGAATCAAACAACACATAAGCTGGATGGGAATCAATGGTAAACATACCAGCCATCACCGGTTCATTCTGCAATATTTCCTCAGCCTCCGTGAAATTAACTTGCCCAGAATGGCTTACTAGCACCTTCTTCTTTATAATAGTCCGTTTGATCAGATGGGAGTTAGCTGAGGGCTGAGCAGATGGTGCAGGCTGGTTCTATGGACACTCTCGAGCATAGTGGCCTTCCTTGCCACACTTGAAACAAGCACCTAGCTTGTTCCCCTATCCTTGACAAGGTGGGACCTGCTGTCCCTAGGGCTACTATTGTTGCACCTACTGAGTAGGTGCCCAGTACTAGGTGGAAGGTGCCTGATAGGTCTGCTGAGGCTGTTGAAACGAATGCCCACTTGAAGACTGATAGGGCACCTGCTTGACAACCTATACCTTCTAAGCATGGGGTGACTAGAAGACCCAGTAGCCACCCACTTGTGCTTCCACTTGGCCTGAGAGTCATGCTGCAGTCCCTCCATGGCAATGGCGACATTCATCATAGCGCCAAGGTCTAGTAGTTCCCAGTATATAACTCCTTTTGCAGACTACAAGAGAGGCCACGATAGAAACGGTCCCTCTTCTTCTCATTAGTATCGACATGAGTCCCAGCATACTGTGACAGATGGTTGAACTTGTTGACATAGTCCATCATAGACATGTTCCCTTGCCTCAGGTCCAGGAACTCCATCAACTTCCTATTTAGAACACCAGCAGGAATGTGATACTCTCTGAAGCCCGTAGTAAACTCCTACCAAGTCACCCGATGATCCATCGGTTGCATGGCATTGAAAGTGTCCCACCATGCACTAGCAGAACCCAATACCTGCTGCACTGCAAAGCGCACCTTCTGCTCCTTAGTTATAGTGAGTAGCAGGAACTTTTGCTCTAGAATACGAAGCCAATGCTCCGCATCCAGAGGCTAAGCAGTCAGCATGAACGTGGGTGGGTGTGTCTTCAAGAAATCCTGGTACGAACAGGGTCCCTCAGGACCACGGGCACCACCCCTGTTCCCACCATTTCTTCTGTGGCCTCCACAGCGAAGCCACCGATAGCATGTGCTAATAGCTCCATGACATGGGCTGACTCGCGATGAGTAGCCAACATCTCTGCATGAGTCATCGGAGGTGGAGGAGGAGGAGGAGCCAGAAGTGGGGCCCCATGGCTCTCCCCATTGCCGTTCTTATTGCCCTAGCCACTTTCACCTTGGCCTTCGCCAAGACCATGGCCCGCTCTGGCACTGGTGCTCCCGTGACCAGACCTCAGGTTCATCTGTAAACAGATAGGAACCAACCATTTAGGACAACACTCCAGATCAGGAACAAGATATTAGAGAAAAGATGAGACATTTATTAAAGCATTCTTTTAGTCTATCCTATCAATTCACTAATCCAAATTATACGTGTAGGGAGAGTTTAGTTTAAGTAAGATTATCCTTTCATGATGCATGCATTGACCTATACGTTCACTCAAGCCGGATTATAGCGGCATTCACAAGATTTTTGACACATCGCACACTCACTTTCCACTTTGCTAAACGATTCTTACAAAGTGTAAGTCAGTGTACCTATAGAAAATTAATTAGATAAAACCTATGTCGCTATCCTAGATAGACCATATTGCTAGGGCTTATACTTATTTACATAATTTTCTCGCATCCTACTCTTCGCAAAACTTTTGTTGGTCAAATTTTAGGTTTTGGAAAAGAGTGATGAAACTCAGACTCACTATTGGCTCTGATACCACCTGTGGCAGAACCGCCTGAAATAACACACCTTCAGAGACGCTCGTCTTCCACCAGACACTAAGCACCCCAAAAGCAAGCTACATCAGGTGGATTCCGTCGAGCACACCCCAAAGGAGAACTCGAATAATCCACATTTTTCCTCCAGGATCTAATAATGAGAACGAGTTTACAATACTTAGTCTATTTCATACAATCAGAGTTCTTAGAAATACATTATTACATTACCAAATTTAGAGTGCGGAAATTAAACAGCGAAATGAAAATAAACATCTATCGATAATGTACAAGGATTCGTCTGTGCCCACTAGAAGAATCCTTCACACAATGGTTACTCCTCAAGCAGCACCTGCAATAGGGGTAAATAAACCCTGAGTACACAATGTATTCGCAAGACTTACCCGACTAGTAGGAATAATTTTCTGACTCCAAGGGATATGATAAGCTTTATGGTTTGCTGGTTTTTCTTTTTGTGGAAAGCAATACTAATAGTGCATCCTTATGTATGTTTATTATTAGCAGTCATGATTAGTTCATTATCTAACCATTCTATGTAAACACCTGTTCTACTTTCAAGCAAGAGTTGAGTAAACAGTTCCATTTCACCATCTTTCATCTTTCAGTTCTTACTATGGTGCTAGACTATAGACAAGCCGTACCGAATCACCCGGCGATTCACGAATCAATGTGTCTAGCTGGATACCCCAAAACACATGCCCCACTTGTACCCCAGGCACAAGCAGGACCAACCCACCACTCTCCTATCACGAGGTCCAGGTCCCCGTCCAAACTTGGACTCCAAGCTCCTGCTCCTGAGTCCTAGACTCAGTGCGGTGCTTAGACCTCCACCATCCCCGCCTCCAATCAGTTGGTCCAGAAAGAACCAGAACCCATGACAAGAGAGCAACAAGCCTTCCCTACGCCCATACACAAGTATTTGTTTGGAATAATAAGTCTTTGACTTGCCTAGAACCCAATGCAACGGCCAGTCCTTAACCAACACAAACAGGGAAATAGTGTAACCAAGCTATGCCCCGTTGACCGCAGGACACAACCTCTTACACCCATCAATACCCAAACCATATCCCTACCCGGTCTCCATTTTCCTTCCACCATTTTTATCATGAGTGATTATAATAATCACCTATTGTGAGTAATAGCAGGTTACTCATGCTACCGAAAATCCTAGGCATAGCAGCTACTTGACCTATGCTAGTAGGACTCATGGGTAGGTATATCTATGCATGTAGTTTCCATAAAATGTTTATAACATAAGTGCACATTATATATATATATATATATATATATATATATATATATATATCCAGTGATCATTCAAAATAAGGGTTATGCATCGGGGCTTGCCTTAGGCAGGCGGGGTGTCAGCAAAGTCAGCAACTGATGGCTCTGGGGCTCCCTCCTATACGAGAATCTCCTCCTCGTACTCCTCGATGACCTCCTCGTACTCCTACTTGCCCGCAGGCACGAACTCTACCAACTCGTTATCTACATGCATGAGGGTCGGCCCTAGAAGGCCGGCTTGAGAGGACCGAGACCTATTATCGTAGCCCTCAGAAAGGCGTGGAGCTCCGGATGATCAGATGGCCCTAGGCCAAAGCCTAGCACTCTTGATCACCCAGCCCATGGCAGGCTCTAATTAGAAAGGAGGGTGCCCCGGGCCTACAATCGGCGACTCCTAGACAAGTCCATCGAGCTCTCGCTCAAGTCTAAGACCCATGCGACATGGACTCGCAAAGGGTTCAGCATCATCTTCGCTCAACCTCGACAGCCGAGCACCATCCATCACACTAGAGAAGAAGGCCCCAAGCAGGGCACAACACTCTCGCCAATGGAAGCCATCCTCGCTAAGGAGGGTTCGGTCACCAGAAGATCGAGTTTAGCCCTTCGACGCCATCACGCCAGGTGAGGCCACAAAAGGCTCGGGGCTCCTGATGAGATCCTAACATGCAGGTATGTTAAGCCTCGGGTTCAATGGTTCCCGAATGAAGAAGACCCCCCGACCAACCCCTTCAGGATCACTCAGGGGCTCGGGGGCTATGCCCATCGGGCACGCTCGAGCGCACCCTGTGACAAATAGACCCGGCCGAGCCTTACTTGACCGCAGCTTCTTCCTAGGGCTCGGGGGCTTCCCCGAGCCTTAGGCTCCCAATCTACGGCACAACCAAGCTCGGTCCTTGGCTCCTGCCCGACTAACGATGCCAGCCAAGGCCCAGGCACAAGAAAATGAGCCCAAGGCTACTGATGCCCGAGGGCTCCTTGGTGCCGCTCCCTAGGGGTGCCCTACCAACTGCTCCTCCGATAGGGTCATGTCCGAGGCGTGACACAAGAAGACAAAGCTTCCTGCAGCCTCCGAGGGCTTGGGGGCTTCCGGGCCCACACGTCAGCCCCCGGAGCCGACCTTCTTCGCCACCAAGAAGACTCCAGAAGGTCTCATCTGGGGGAGGCTGGTCCAAACTGACACCGTCTGATACGTATAGTGTCAGAACAGAGTAGCCGGACGATGCCCAGGCTTCTTCGGCTCCAAGACACCTTGATGCTCCACGGCGCATCGCTGCAAGCCTCTCCTGGACTCCGGCGCACGTAGACCATAGATTAGAACCCTCAAACCGCCTTGTACCTGATCTATCTCATTATATAAGGGATAAGGTCAGACCTAGAGGGGGGAGGATCCCGATTCGATCACCAGACACTCCATTCCATTCCATTTGTCTCCGCTCTGCACCGAGAGCAAGGCAACCCGGAGAGGGGCACCGAGAGCCCCTCCTCCACCGCATCCCGCCGTCTCCTTCTTCTCCGATGAGGGGGAGACTCCACCGGCAGCGAAGCAACCTTAGGATTAGCACCGAGCTAACCCCTCTACCAAATCTTCTTCCTTTACACTCTGTTGTAACCCCCCAAATTTTGGGTGCTCTTGAGTATAAGGATCATCAGCTGTTGGACGTAGAGACCGAATTAGCCCAAACCAGGATAAACCGTTGCGTCTTCTCTGCGTGATTCTTGTGTTCCTGAGTCCACCCGAGCCACCGGAGACCCCGTACTCTGACACCGACTCGAATAGCATGCTTGCCGCGGTTTCGACCCCACGATACCAGGCCCTGGTGGGCGCACGAAACGGCGCAGTAGACATACTGCAAGCGCGGACATCCGGGCACTAGCAAGCCCGTTCCAAATTATACGTTGACTTGTCCTGACTTTTACAACTTCCTTCTAAATTATAAGTTGTTTTGTCCACTCATCTATATGATGTTTGGGGAAAAATGGTCTAGCTCATAGTTCAACATGCAAATGTAGCCCTTAACTTCTTCCTAGTAAGAAATATGTTTCTCATGACAACTAAACAATGGGCAAGTAAACTTTCTTTAGTTTAACTAAATTTATTAAAAAAATACTATCAACTTTTATGTCCCTAAATAAGTTTGTTATAAAAATATGTTTTATAATTAATCTAATGATACTTAGTTGGTATTATAAATGTTAGTATTTTTATCGATTTAGTCAAACTTCAACACGTTTGACTGTTTGCAAGGCGAGAAGTGTGAAGTGTATTCTTTTTCTCGACGGAGGGAGTAGTTAGGAAATGCGAGGCTGACTGGTCTCACATTAACCAGACTATCAAGTTGGAGCAGTAAACTAATACTCAGATTAAAGTATGGACCCACTCAATCCAAGTACTATAAAAATCAATTTACACATGCGGGTGTTCACGTAGAGCTCAACCTCCTATGCTATATGTGCCCATTGTGTGTATATTAATTTTTCATCACATAAATCACTCAAAATTTCTAGTTTAGATAGACGGTTAATGATTTATGTACCACTACTCGGTGATGCCTCTTTTAATTTGTCTTGGCTTGGCTGTTGTATGGCTACCCTGTATATATAGATTGTCATTGCTTTTTCAAATCCAACGATGCAACGGGCATCGTGGTACAACGAACTCAGCGATGTTTTTTTAGTTATCTACTAGAACTTAGTTCATTTCTTCACCTAAGCATCACCGAGAGGTTTTCTACCAACAGCTTCATAAGCTGTTATTGTTTTCTAGCAAGTGAATTTTATGAATCTGAAGTGAACTCCCTAAAAGCAAGAACTTGATAGATTGAGCTCTCTTTGTTTTGTTAACTTGATATGAAGTCAATAGTTAGTAGCAAGTGAATTTTATGAATCTCTTGGAGTTACTAGGTGGCTTGATGTTCTAATTCATTTTAGTAAATTTTGGGTCAAGCCAATTGATCTAAAGTTGTAAACCCATACTCAGTTTGGCTAAGATCGAGACCATCCTTGGACACGATTAGCGAGCAATCACAATACATCAAACCCATACACACGAGTACGTACACTACACACACTTGCTGGGTGTGAGAGAGCCACGGTGATCGCACCGCACATATGGTGCGGCAGCATTGCACCGGCAACGGCTGCGGTGCTCCGGCAATACGTACGTCGTCGTCCGTTCACTTCTCCGGCGCCGGCTTGCCGCCGAAGCTCTTCTTGCGCTCCTCGATGAAGGTGGAGGACCGCTCGTTGATGTTGGACGGCACCCTCGGCACCTGGGGCATCCGCGGCCGGAGCCCGCTCCGCTTCGGCACGCGGGCGCCACCCTGCTCCTCCCCTCCCGCGACCGACGATGCCTGCCGCTTCCGGAACAGCGACTTCTTCCTCTCCACCGTCGCCGTCGCCGCCGAGGCGGCGCCGCTGCCGCCAGCCTCCTGTACAGGACGGTCCTCCTTGATCGTCACCGTCCTCCTCACCTTCGTCTCCTCCACCACCGCCACCGCTGGCGCTGCCATGCCGTCGGCGGCAGCGGCGGCCGCAGCAGCAGCTCCGTCCTTCTGTTCATCAGGAACATCCCTCGTCGTCATCGTCGCTGCGCTCTCTTCCAGGATGGTCGCCGCGACGACGCTGCTGTGCCCTCCATCGCCATGGCCGCTCAACTGGAAGTCGAACTCGGCCCTCTCGATGGGAATGGCGAACTCGTCCTCTTCCACGCCACCGTAGTCTCCTCCCTCCGTCGGAGGAGGGTGGCCGCCGCCGGTGCCGGCGCCGCTCCTTGGGCCCTCGGCGATGCTGTTCATCCTGCTCACCGACAGGTTCTTGGCCAGGAACGTCAGGAACCGGTCGCACATGCCGCCGGCCGCGCTAGTCGCTGGCTCGACGTCGCCGCCACCGCCGCCTTTCACCATCGCCGCCGCGTGCTTGTATTGTATTGTACCTGCTGATTCTACTTGACGCCGAGATGGAGGACATACACTTTATAGATGCCTCGACATGGGCGTGTCGTGTCGTTGTGCTTGGACAAGAGCAACAAAGTCGCCGACAGCGTAGGGAAGCAGCAAAGAATCCATGCGTTCCTTGCAGCTGCAAGAGACGTCTCGTTTGGTTTTTATCTGACGATGAAAATGTCTTTGGGCAGTGAGAGAGCAAGCGATTCCAGATGCCATAGACGGCAACCCGTCCGGAATATTGCAGGCCAAAGCAATTCCAAGAGTGATCAGAAACAGTCTAACAGAAGCAGCAAGGTATTTCCTTGGCCGCTGGAATAAGGCAAGCATCCTGTCTGGTAGAAAAATGCTTGTAGTTTTGGATAAGATCCGACCAGGCTTTTGATGAAGCTCTTGACAGTTTATTCAAATGATCTTTATTTGGTCATCACTTTTGATGCAACAGTTGGTACAACATTTTGTTCTGTGCAACACTTGTGAGTAAATAAATAGTTCATACAACACTTTTTGAGGTAATGATGCTATGGTATACAACACAGCAACACAACAGAAGCTTTTGTTTATCCAAAGAAAAAGGAAGAAAAAAAGAAACCACACCAGAAGCTTTCTGGGTAACAAAGGAGTTGATACTGCACAGATTCATTTCCCTTCTGAACTTAGAGCCCGGTGCAGAGGAACGACAAGACAGGTCCCGCTCTTCGCCGGGTCCTCTCGCTCACCTTCCACTCCTCGACAAGGAGCTTCTTCAGCCTGGAGCAGCCCGAGACGATGGTTGCTACACCAGAGCTAGTGATTCGCCGGCAGTAGACCATCTGGCAGGACTCCAGCTGCAGGCACCCTCTGACAAGGTGGTCCAGACCAACGTTGGTGACTTCTGGGCAGTGGGAGAGCGCGATTTCTTTGAGCTTAGGACAACCATCGCCTATCTCAGCAAGCCCTATGTCACTTATGATCTGTATGTTGAAGCAAGATGACAAGTCATCAGACAAAGGAACTAGCATGCCCCGCTTGTTATTTGTACCATAGTCACAGAAAACAGGGTCGAATGTCATCCCCAACCCGGGTACACAAGGTCATTTTTTACCCTGCCATGTAAAAAACCTCTCGCAAGTAGAGTACCACGTTCCTTGACCCCCATCGACTTGGGAACTTTGTGACTATGATTTATACAGAGCAAATGAAACCATGTTTCCTTATGGATGGACAGCAAAGAACTGTTTATGAAGCTAACTGTAGAATCAAAGAAAATTCCATTACCTTCTTCTACCCTCTTTGATGAAGAATACAGAAATCTATCACGAGGTGGGCTGGTTCTTTTAAAGTGACAGGTTTCACTTAGAAGCCAGTTTTAAACACCTAGACTTACTGACTAGGTTGCTGATCCCTTGCATGCAAGATTTGCATGATGTGTATTAAGAATTCATTTCCTGCCAAACTTTGTATTTGCACAGCTTTATTATGTCTCACAACTCTTATCCTATTTTGACTGGACTTGAAAATCCTTTTGTGTTCACGAAATCTTCACATTCGTTATTTACATATTTCAATTGAACTTATTGATTCCCTATAGAATATAGTCAAATTACTATATGTATGCCTTACTGTATACCAGAGCCTAGATATATAGAACATGTGGGTTCAACCTTTTCTAGTGCTGTGAAATGTGCTTCAAGTGTTCTTTGAGGCAAAATGGAGGTAGCTTTCTTACTCAAAATACAAAAATGTTTATCCTATTGCAAGATGGAAAATGTACTCAAAGTAAAGTGAAGCAGTGAGGATTTTTATGTTTACTCAAATTTCGGACAGTTTTCAAATAAGGAATGCAGCGTCATAGAGAAAATACATACCCGAAGAACACTTATATCTAGGAAGACTAGATCAGGGCATCCTCTGGCAATTGCAGTCAACCCACTATCAGTGATTAGTTGGCACCCACACAAGTTTAACTTATGCAGAGGGCAGTTTTCCGCAATTGCAGACAGCCCTGCATCAGATACCCTGAAAAAAAGAACTTGAAGATTCACAATTCAAAATAAAGAGGGCAATACAGATAGGAATACTAAGTTAAATAAGACACATCACATCATACAATATATTTACCTCTCACAAAACTGGAGCGTTAACTCTCTAAGTGATTTACAATTCTCAGCAATAGACATCAATGCTCTGTCTCCTACCTGCATACCAAATGCATAAACTAAGAATACAAACAGAAAAATCATTTAAAGTTCCAAACCGAACACAACCAAATATAGACTGCAGGGGAAATGCAGCTATCCATCTCCATGCATACTAGGCTTCCAGTAAACCGATGCAAAACTTGGAAAGCAAGTACCTCATAACCACGCCGAATAGAAAGTTCTGTTAAGTTCTTGCAGCCTTGAGCTATGTGGGACAAGGCACTATCACTTATTCTTGAACAGTCAACCAAAAAAAGAGTCCTGAGAAGGGAGCAGCCTCTACCAATCTCTAGAAATGCACTGTTTTGGATCCTGGGGCAGAAAATTAGAGAGAGCTCCAAAAGGCCCCTGTTTGCATAGGACCACAAATCATATACTGTTGCTGCAACAGACGTTATCAATATAGCTCAAAAATGCACCTAAACAGGAAAAAAATGTAGAAATGCAACAATTTACATTGACCATCAGTCAAAGATTATGATAGCCTATATGTTGTTTTGAATTTAATATACAGCCAAACTGTGCTTATTAATGGAGTCATTATCCTAACATATCCTTTAGCCTGTCCCGTCTCTCCAAAATTATGTTTAATTTACTTGAACTGCAGCACATCAAGTTGACATTAAAGAACTGTTGATAAAAAGGAGAATAAATGTCTAGGAGTGCTAACTTAAGCAAGGAATTTCAATATAGCATGTTATAACCAAGGAAACTTACGGACACCATCGCCCAATGTGCTCCAGTGCAACAGATTCCATGTTCTGGCAACCACTGATCTTCAAACGTGCTAACTTTTTGCAGCTACGAGCTACAAATTCAAGGCTTCTATCAGTTAGTAAATGGCACTCATTGAGAACAAGATCTGTGAGATTCTTGCACCCTTTTGCAATTGAAGCAAGGCTCCTGAAATTGCAAAAGTTAGTCAGCAAATCATTCAGAAAACTCAGAAATTAACTGAAGCACAAGGTGCAAGCAAGGATATTAATGGATGATCAGCACTTTCAGTTGCAGAAAACATGATTCAATGAGAAAATTCAAATTGGCATAACTAACATCCTAGTTGGTTTACATCAGTTCTACATAGTACATACTACATATCATGGTTCTCATTGTTTTCATTTCCATTCTTCTTGAAATTCTGTTTTTTTTTTCTTCGCTTTTATGTAAATCATGGGGTTCATAAGCCCTACTAATATATTTCACAAAATCTTCAAACATTTTTTACCTATTAATATATTTTATTATTTTTTAAGGTAAGGCGAGATGGGAAATTTTAATGGAAAAAATAAAGCAATTTCTTTAGCCTAGAACAAAAGGTCCAAATCAAAATTGATAGAGGAAAAAGTGAAAAACAAGCATATATAAAACAAAACTGGGACTTCAGGTCATAACATTAGATTAGATAGTGCAACTAAACTGGGTACCTGTCTGTAAACCCTTCAAAGTTGTTGAGTGACAAGATTTCTAAAAGCGGACAAAATGAACCAACAGCATCTAGGGCGTCATCCCCAGCACCAATACATTGTAGCTTCAAAGTTTTTAACTGTCGGCATCCTTTAGCAATAGATATTATTCCCACACTTTGAACACGATCTGATTCCACCGATAGAATTTCTAGGTTAGGGCAGTGGGATCCAACAGCATGTAAAGATGCATCAGTCAACCAATGACAATTTGCAACAGCAAGCGAGACCAGTGATTGCCCACAGTTGTTTACTAATCCAATCAAGCCTTCATCTGTGGTGCCTTCAACAAATCGCAAGTTCAATTTCCTAAGCAGCTTGCATCCTTCCCCAATAGCAATAAGTCCTGGATCTCCAATAAAGCAAGCCTGCATTTTAAGATTTGTCCTCATGCTTTGTCCATAAATATGTATCCGGTCTACGAAAGAGGAACTATATGGATTGCGACCAATGGAAAATTGTGCGTGCAACTAGACAAAATGACCTTCTTATCGGATTGCAAATCTGCCATGCATATAAATTCTTTACTTTTAACTTCTATACGTAAGGGAAAAAAACAA